>NC_068993.1:48734412-48735335 GCF_001194135.2 Octopus bimaculoides
GGTTGATAAGATGACGATGTTAGTGCTGCAATGCTTTATGAGACAGTTAACATGACGATTAGGTGGGGGGCTTTATAGGGATGATGTTGATGTCTGCAGAGGTGATTATGAGGTGATAGGTTTTATTATTATGTTTTTTTTCTGTTTATATATTAAAGATTATATGATGTCTAAATTTGCTACTTTGGTTATGGATGTTCTGTATTTAGTGACAAGTGTTTTGATTTTTCGTACCTTCATTATATTTTATTGAACGGCTGTAGACTTGAGAATGAGTTAATAGCCATGCTTTTTTAATATTTCTCATGTTTCTTCGTGATGTTGGGTTTCATCACGTATATTTTTCTATCTTGTTATTGTCGTTATTGTTACAGCTTTATTCACAGATCAGTTCTCATCCAGCATGGACCTGTAAGATCGAAAGCGTTCCATCCACAACCATTTAATTTTTCATTCTGTTACAATATGCCAGGATTACAGGGTGACTTGGATGCTAGTTCTAGCTGCTTGGCTGACCGCAAAGATAGTCAAACAATGACTAGTTCCAGTATTTCTTTTTTATCGTTTTAGATCGTTTTTGAAGTTATTGCTTCTCTCTTATAGCTTTTCCGTTTTCAAAGAAAATATTTCTCCCAGCGTTCACTATTTTGCTCTGGTTCTGGTCGAACGACCCTCCACGTTTGTTTCCGTTCAGTTTCCTTGCATGTCTCCATTGTCCTGTTTTTGTTCCCAACTTTGACCCTCCATAAATCCTAAATTTTATTTTAGAATTTATGGGAACAACTGTCTTTGAGGACTCTTATTGTAGTTCAATGCTCGAAATGAGGAGTAGATAGACAGCCGAAAACTAATGAAGGGTCCTTTCTCTGTGTTATATCCTGATAACCTGGAATAATTATTATTCCTTAAGTTTTTAAAATATA
>NC_068993.1:48737643-48738571 GCF_001194135.2 Octopus bimaculoides
GTGTGTGTGTGTGTGTGTGTGTGTGTGTGTGTGTGTGTGTTTGCATTAAAAATTGACAAGGAGAATAACAATGCAGAGTCAGAAATGAAAACAGTGTAATTATTAGTTTGGCGCTCATTGAAATATGAAATTAGAAATGTCTTTGGCTCTTCAGTAAGTTTGGAAGAACGGAAAAGTTGGAAGAAATATACATAAAATGAGATAACTTAAAGACTGTCAGGACATACTGAATGTCGAATAAATGGCAGTGACAGAATAAGAAGGTAAGTGGTTTCTTACGTACAGGAGCAACTGGCACTCCGTTAGTTGAGCGGATGTGTGTACCAGTTGATCCGATAAACGGAAACAATCTGTAAGTGAAATTAACGTACAACTAGCTGATCACTCCACAGACACGTGTACCCTTAACATAATTCTCCAGGAAATACAGTGTGGTACAGGATGGCAGTTTGAGTTACAGGTACCACTCATTTTTGCCAGATGAGTCGACAGGTGCAATGTAAAATAGAGTTTTGCTCAAGTGCACGACGTACCGCCAGGAACAGAACTCATGTGTGTACACTTATGTAGGTGTGCGTATGTTTAAATATTCTTTTCTGTTTTAGGTACAACGCCCGAAATTTTTGGGGAAGGGGTCAGTCGATTAGATCGACCCCAGTACGCAACTGGCAATTAATTTGTCGACCCCGAAAGGATGAAAGGCAAAGTCGACCTAGGCGGAATTTGAACTCAGAATGTAAAGGCAGACGATAGATAGATATATAGATAGATAGATAGATAGATCAAAACAGTGATCTATACATGTAACTTCCATGAGATGAGTTGAACGCCCTTTTTTCGTTTGTCTACTCACTCGTGTATTTATAAATATATTTATATATATACACACACACACACACACACACACACACACACACACACACACACA
>NC_068993.1:48738764-48739419 GCF_001194135.2 Octopus bimaculoides
ATATATATATATATATATATATATATATATATATATATATATATATATATATATACATACATATACATGTACATATATATATATAGATACATACATAGATGGATACATAAGTATATCTGTATCTACAATTGCAATAAACACAGGTAGATAGAGACACATACATAACCTTACATCTTCATAAGTACGTACATACATCATACATACATGCATGATACGTGCATATATACATACACAAACATACATACATACATGCAACCATACATACATTCAGCCATACATACATGCAGACATACATGCATGCTTAGTATGTGCCTGCAGAGAAGTAAAAATACTTTTTTTTCTCTTCTGAAATTATCCTTAAGTAAAGGAGGGACAAATTCTAAAGGAACCCCTAGAAAACCATTTTTGTTTCGGGTGCTTTTTATTAAGAAACTAGTCTACATGAATATATTGGCACCAGTAGATACACACATACATATATATATATATATACATTACATATATACATACGTCTATACATACATACATACGTCTATACATACATACACATACATACATACGTATATACATACATATATACATATATACCTAAATATATATATATATATATATACTTACATATGCGTAGGTGTGTGTGTATTTGTATGTATATATA
>NC_068993.1:48739971-48747196 GCF_001194135.2 Octopus bimaculoides
TGTGTGTGGTGGTAGGTATGTTTGTGTGTATGTATATGTTTCTGTCTCGATTTGTTTCACTGTGTGTGATGGATATTATGCGTGACTTCTGTTGCTGTTGTTGTTGTTGTCGTCTCGTCTGTTAAATATGGTTAATATGAGTTTTACTGCTGGAGGTAGGAATGATATTAATATTCAAGAAGACCATTTTTTCAAGTTCGAAATATCATCATCATCATCATCGTCATCATCATCATCAGTAGTAGTAGTAGTAGTAGTAGTAGTAGTAGTAGTAGTAGTAGTAGCATCAGTAGCATCGACAGCATAGCTCAACTCGTAATATCGTAATTAGAGCAATGAGTTTAAGTAGCAATTAACTTCGGAAGAACGTTTAGACATAGAACCGCGTAGACATATACAGTGTATGTGTGTGTCTGTGCTTCTATGAGTGTATGTGTGGGTGAGTTTACGCGTTCACATATATATATATGTAACCGTAGTGTATGTATTTATGTATATCTATCTATATTCATATATCTGATATCCCTTGTGTTTTATATGTTTCAGTCATTAAACCGCGGCCGAGCTGGGGCTCCGGTTTGAAGAATTTTGATTGAACCACCCCAGTACTTTTATTTTTATTTTATATTGTTCTTATATATGTATATATACATGTATGTGTGTGTGTATGTTTGTGTCTGTGTTTGTTCTCCCAACATTGCTTGACAACCGATACTGGTGTGTTTACGTCCCCGTAACTTATCGGTTCGGCAAAAAATATCGATAGAATAAGTACTAGGCTTCCAAAGAATAAGTCCTGGGGTCGATTTGCTCGACTAAAAGGCGGTGCTCCAGCATAGCCGCAGTCAAATGACTGAAACAAGTAAAACAGTATATATGTCTGTGTGAATAGATAGATGATAGATAGATAGATAGATAGATAGATAGATAGATAGATAGATAGATAGATAGATAGATAGATAGATAGATAGGGTTTCTTTTAGTTTTCGTCTACCAAATCCACTCACAAAGCTTTGGTCAACACGAGGCTATAGTAGAAAACACTTGCTCAAAGTACCATGCAGTGAGACTGAACCCAGAACCATGTGGCTGGGAATGTAAGCAAACCTCTTACTACACAGCCACGCCTGCGCCAATATGTGTGTGCGTATGTTTGTGTGGTGTGTGCATGTGTGTGTTGTGTGGTGTGCATGTGTGTGTTGTGTGGTGTGTATGTGTGTGTTGTATGTGTGTGTTTGTGTGTGTGTGTGTCTGATCGCAGTCAACTGACGTCGATTACACGGAACTTTTCAATACAGTCATATGATTTTGTTTCACGTGCATATTACACAGAAACACAAATGCGCGCACATATACACACATATATACACGCATATGCACACACATATACACACACTCGTTGTATACATTCACAGCAACTCAAGAGGAGAGAGGGGGAGAAAGTGAAAGAGAAAGAAAGAAAGAAAGAAAGAAAGAAAGAAAGAAAGAAAAATAAATGGAGAAAGTGTTATTTGAACTCGATAATGTGTGGGAATGCAAAAATTATAAAATTAGTAATTTTAATATTCGACGTATGAAAAGACAAGCAAATTTGGTGTCCATATGTTAGAGATATAGAAAGCTATATGCATATAACGACTTAGGCTTGGTTACTTCCGTTTAGCAACTTCAAGTAAAGACGCCATTAACTAATCCCTTCTGAGAATCTTATCAGATAAGATTTATAAAGCGATAAACAACGAAATATTTAATGTCATTTTAATTGCATTACACCACATCCGCTTGATATTCATTTTATAAATTTTCGTATTTGACGATTTTCATTTCACATGTGATATTTGCTAAGTTGGTTGTCTGCTTTTGCTGTTTGCATACGCGACGTATCTCCACACAGAGAATATTGTGGATTTGGCTTATGTTCGTATGTTTGGTCTTGTTTAGATCTTAATTATTGGCCAATGTTCGGGCCGGTACAGTAGCCCTGTGTTATGGTGAAAGTTTTGAATGCTTTGGATTTGGTGACAAACTTCAAATAGGTGCGGGGCATGGATGGTTGCGTTCCTAAGAAGTTTCTTGGTACACACACACACACACACACACACACATATATATATATGTGTGTGTGTGTGTGTGTGTGTGTGTGTGTGTGTGTGTGTGTTAGTCTGTTCAGTTTTAGTCGTAACCGACTCACTCCGGAGCAATGAAAGATGTATTGATGATCTTCAGATTTGAACTAAGAACGTAAATGACCATAAGTAAAAAGCTGTTAGTATTTTGTCTAACGTTGTAGCCATTCGGACAACTCACTCACTAGAAACAGCAGCCAAACGTTAATTCACATTACACCGAAATATTTTAAACATGAATGTAGCCATGATGTGATTCGTAGATAAGAACTATCAACGCAAGGAAACAGCATTGGAAGGTTTTTAATCATAGGTTTGACAAATCACCACCGACCTAGGGTTAAATAACAACCCGTCAAACAAATAAAAAACAAAGCAATAACAACAATATACAGTCAATTGTTTTCATTGTGTTTGGTTAAAGGAAAACTCAAAAGTTTTTCTTGTGTTGCCACTGTTTCATGTTTTTTTTTTTTGCGTTGCAATCGTAAAACAACATGGTCATATTTGTGTAGCTTCGTCTATGAAAACGTAATGTGTGTGTGTGTGTGTGTGTGTGTGTGCCGGCTCTAGAGAGAAAGAGAGAGATATACAAAGAGAGAAAGAGAGAGAGAGACAGTAAATGATATATAGCGATTAATTGCGTGAGGAATGGGTTGAGGTAAACGGTGTGCTGCTGAGGGATATATGAGGTGTTATAACTTGCACAAAGGAAGGAATCCAAGTTGAAGTGTAGGTAGGTAGGGTGAGAGATTAAATCAAACTGTATACAAATATATACATGTGTGTGTGTGTGTGTGTGTGTATGTGTGTGTGAGTGTGTGTGTGTGTGTGTACAGACATGTCGGACTGAGAGGCAGACTGACAGACAGGCATATACAAGTGCGTGTTTGTACGTATTGAGACACGCATGTATGTTTGTATGTATTGAGATGCGACAAACAAACAGACAGATAGACATACAGAGGAACAAAAAGAAAGAGGCGTGTTCAGCCTAGTTCTTATGTGTTATATATACATGTATATATATGTGTGTGTGCGTGTGTGCGTGTATGTATATGTATAAATATGAATGTATGTTATGGATATATATGTATATATCTATGTATATATATGTATATATGTTATGGATATATATGTATATATACATGTACATACATGTGTATTTATATGTATTTACATATATATATATACATGTATGTATATATATATATATATATATGTATGTTACATATCTATATATGTATATAAATATATATATATATATATACTTACATACATACTTACATATATACCTACATACATATATATACATATCTATATAATATATATATACATATGTATATATGTGCGGGTGGGGTGTACATATATGCATGTAAGTATGTATATGAGCATACTTACGTATACTGAGTTGGATTAAAGAAAAATGAAAGACAGAGGGAGCTACAGAAACAATATTGAAAGTGAGAGAGCGAAGAAAAGAGATTGTGAATGAAAGACCGAGAAATCTTGTGAAAGAGAGGGATATATATATATGTATACATATATATATATATAGAGAGAGAGAGGGGAGATGGAGGAGTGAAAGAAATGAAAACTAATGAAAATAAGGACAACGTACAATACCAATAGTAATAACAATAACAACAACAATAATAATAATAATAACAACAACAATAACAACAACAACAATAATAATAATAATAAAATTACGAACAATGCATATTATAAAAATGGCTCTGAACGGCATTTCGCTCGATTGTAAGAAATTCTAGTGTTTTCTCTGTATTATTTGAGAAAACTTAGAAAAACAATAACACGAATAGACACAAGGGAGAGAAGAGAAGAGATAAGAGAGAGACAGGAGGATGAGGCGAAGGAGGAGGAGGAGGGAAAGAAGGAGGAGAAAAGACGAAGGAAGGAAGGAAGGAAATATAACGGGCAGTTATAAAGAACGCATGAATAAACACGTAAAATATGTGGAAATATAAGTAAAAATATATTGACAATATTTTGTGTTTGGCTGGTTATTTGTATATAAGGTTTATATTTTGATGTTTTTTTTTTCTTGATTTCGTTATTATTATAATTGTTGTTGTTGTTATTATTATTATTATTATTATTATTATCATTGCTGTTGTTTTTGTTGTTGTTGTGGTTATTTTGCCCACTTTGATTGAACGCTGATTTCCATAACGTGCTATTTTAATAAACCTATAAAGAATAATTTACATGGCTTCTCAAGTATGGAAACACCCCATTTGCTCACCTTTCTTCTTTATCAACTTCATCATCATCATCATCATCATCATCATCATCATCATCATTATCATTATCATTATTATTATTATTATTATTATTATTATTATTATTATGTTTTACTTTATTTTTTTTTCCTGTTGTGACGACGTTCTATAAACATGCTTGTATATACATTTGTTTGTATATGTGTACCTGCGCGGTACTGTATTATGAAAGTATGATGTGAAATTATGATATCTATGTGTAAACATGCGTACGTACATACACACATGCACACATGTATATATATATGTGGGGGGGGGGTATGTATATGCATGTTTGTGTGTATGTATATATATATATATTTATATATATTATTTAGACAATAACAACCGACAAAAAGACCTATATTGGACTATGTGAAGGCGACTTCAAAAATCGCTATGCTAACCACATACCTTCCTTCCGACACAGCCTTATATTTTAGGGTCACAGGAGAAACAACTTTAATTCCTCCCTCTTTTTGCTTCTTTCTGTTTTCTTTTTCGTTTTACGGTTTTTCAACCTTCCACTTTTTATATCCACTTCCTACTCGCAATTTCCCGTTTTTTCACTCATCCTATCGTCCTATTTTTACCTTGTTATACCATGTAGGTAGTGCCTGAAGATTGCGCTGAGACACCAAACGTGTTAAAAATACTGTCTGGCATGATTCCATCGCATGAAACTAATAGTAGCACAGGGAACAGTCCTTAATATTTACCCCTGCACTTGACAAATGCCAACGTGATGTTAAGCCAGAATATATGAGGAAATCTAGGGCCAAACTTTATCTTGACTTACACGATAATGGAAAGGCAGTTGTAACTTGCTGAATAGTGTCTGCCGCACCCAAATTTTGTCGTCGGCCATTTTATCATCTTGAAGCTAATCCAGGTGAAGTTAAACTGTAGGTAATCTTCCAAATGCATGGTCAATACCTTGATGATGGGCTGTGGTTCTGTGACGAACTGAGGGCAATGATAATCGACGAAATATCTGGCAATTTTGTGATATTATCCAATGGAACTGTAAGTTGTAGTTAGTAGATGTTCATGATGATAATAATGACGAAGAGGACAACGATAACGACAATGAGGAGGAGGAAGAGCAAGAAAAAGAAAGAAAATATCACTTGGGAACAGCTTGGCCGTCAAAGCTTAATCCATTCACAACGTGCCAGATTCACAGTCTTGTCATACTCAAATGATATTATTGGTGCTTTCGCATCGCCGAATACTGGATTTTGGATGAGTTCGTGATAGTATTTTGCTAAAAATATCTGTTAGCTGGCAAACCAACCTTCCATGCTGATTGCAAGGAGCCATAAGTTCCGAAGCGGAAGTAATTATTAGTTAATGAAAAATCAATATTTATCAATAACTAATATTATTTTAATTATTTGAGCATGTACGGCTGGTAGCTCCAGAGGTGTTTTGAAATTATTATGGACGAGTCAAGGACGATGAGCTGGTAAAATTTGTTAGAGCGTTTGGAAAAATAATATGCGATAGTTATTGAGGCCTTTTAAGTTCCGAGTTCAATTCCTACCGGGATCGAGTCTGCCTTTCACATCTCTGGAGCCGACAAAATAAGATATCAGTCACGTACTACGGTCGATGGTATAGATTACTGTCCTCCCTCTCAAAATTGCTGGTGTGATGTCTAAATAGGAAACAATATTTACACTTGCCTCAGTTAAGCAGGTACTGTAGGATGTGTATCGAAGTTGAGATTGAGAGACAAGTAAGTAAATGTAGAGAATGCTACAATTGTTGGTGTAGGTAGATACAATTGTGTACACAATGAATAATCTAGAAACCAAGAAATATTTAACATTATTTTGTTTTCTTATCTACAAGAGAACGTTAATATAGTTGATTTACTAGCTAGAATTTTCTGGAAAATCTTTTTTCAAATCAGACCCTACAGTGACAAACGAAAGAAAAAACTGGATAATGTAACTTAAGATATCTCTAAAAATAAGGGCTTGTATTTCTTGGAATGCCTTGCATGATAGGGTTATTCAACCAAGGCTGAAATAGGGCGAAATAACAATGCTAACAATGACACCAGCAACCATTTCGGTTAACTGCAAGTAGTGTAACCTCGTTGTCGGGGTAAAAGCAGAGCTATATTGTTTTCTTAATGCCAGTATAAGAAAAAGATACTGTAAGCGTTTGGAGTCATAAGTCTCAACCAAACAGGTTACAAATGTAATAAAAAAAGACGCAAATTTTAAAACAAACAGAACAATAAATACAATATTACAGAAGAAATTCAAACAGAACACAGAAAAACAAGCTTAAACAGATATTTTTTTTTTTGTTGCGGTGATGGTTTTATATCAAAAGGAATCCATTGCTACTTAAAAACTATCTCTTTCTATCCCTCAACTCATTGATGTGTTGTTCCACTCTACCAGTTATTTTGCAAACACCAACTACCAGGGATCTCTGCTTCAACATCAAAGAGACATTTTCTCAAAGAGTTGATGTCATCGCTTCGTCACCAAGAATGGATTTGTTCAGCTTTTGTTCCATATTTTTGCACTTTTCTTTTTGTTATTGTTATTGTTTCGCGGAACGTAATATTTTATCATGTATCCGATTTATGTATATTTTCAGGAAAGCGAGAACGTATCATTGCTTGTCTGTGAAAACGTATATATGCGTGTTAAAACATGACACACACGCACGCGAAAACACACGTACACACACACACACACACATGCAGACGCACACACACACAGATAAATATAGATATAGCTCACTCTGTCGCTCTCTGTCAGTCTCTCTCTCTGGATATATATGTATGTG
>NC_068993.1:48748372-48751118 GCF_001194135.2 Octopus bimaculoides
CTTGATAACCTCTTTTGGAGTGGTTACGTCCCTGTAAATTAGCAGTTCAGCAAGAGACACCGGTGGAATCAGTACTACACCTGGGGTCGATTCATTCGACCAAAACCATTCGTGACGCTGCTCCAGCATGGTCGCAATCAAATGACTGAAACAATCTGGATGACAGCCTGCACATAAGATCACACACACACACACACGCATACACACACGCACACACACACAAAAGTATATATGTGAACCGCTTGACAACGGCAATTGGTTTCTTTATGTCGCCGATAGAGAATCTGAATGATTGTAGAAACTAAGTCCTGTGGTCGATTCGACCATAACCTGGAAGATGGTACGCCAGAACGGCCAAAAAAGTAAAAGATAAAATATGAAAGATATCTATGTGCATGAAGGCGCATGGCTCAGTGATTAGAGGGTCGGGCTTACAGTCGCGAGTTAGCGAGTTCGAGTCTCAGACCGGGCTGTGTGTCGTGTTCTTGAGCAAGACACTTTATTCCACGTTGCTCCAGTTTATTCATCTGTAGAAATGAGTTGCGACGTGACTGGTACCAAGCTATATCGGCCCCTTTGCCTTTCCCTTGGATAACATCGGTGGTGTGTAGAGAGGAGGCTGGTATGCTTGGCCGATTGCTGGTCTTCTATAAACAACTTTGTCTGGACTTGTGCCTCGGAGGGGAAATTTCTAGGTACAATCTCATAATCATTCATGACCAAAGAGGGGTCTTTACCCTTTACCCTGTATGTATGCATATGTGTATGTATATATATGTATGTGTGTATATGTGTATGTATATATATGTATGTGCGTATGTATGTGTGCATGTGTGCGTGCGCCTGTGTGTGCGTATGTATGTGCGTATGTATGTGTATGTGCGTGCGTATGTATGCATGTATGTGTGTGCGTGTGTATCTGTATGTGCTTGTATGTATGTATGTGTGTATGTATGTATGTATGTATGTATGTATGTATGAATGCGTGTGTTTGTGTGTGTGTGTGTATGTATCTATGAATGTATCTGACTGTATATGCGTGTATCTTATATAATAAACATATATATATATGATTAATTTGATTATGATTGAACATTCGCCTTTGAAAAATGTTATATGTCCGATATTATAGTTCCACATTATTATAAACAATGGAGAGTTTATTACGTAAACCTTTAGCAAACATAAAAGAGAGTGCTAATGTTATTTAGACGGACATGTTTGTATCTGAATGATTCCAATAAAGCATTTAAAAGGTTTCCATTAACTAAAACTAAAATGGTAGCGTGTCTAGGTCCCACAGGACAATGTAGTTATTATAGTTATGACTTTATTTGAAGTTTTTAATGGATAAGATGGAGGATGTGTTTATAAAAGATGCTTTTGATGACGTTGAATTTATATACTTTAGTGAAGATGTTTTTGTTTTATTTTATTTATTCATTTTTCTTTCATTTCGGCAGGAATTGCAAATAGCTATTCATACAGGACAATGCCTTTTATTGTACTAACGTTTACTGGGGGAAAAAATCCAGTCCTTGTTTCTTTTTAAGGCGGTTTTACTCTGTTATCTTCGGACAATGATGCAGTAATATGCAAAGATGAAGTACTAGAGTTAGTAAGTTTTTGGAGTAGACTCACAGGAAAATATTTATTAAAAAACATCAATTTTGGATCAAAAACTACGCGAACGTCTTAATGACGGCCATTTTGATGTCACCATCTCGGATAATGTATCCCCGGTATGGTTCGTATTCTCCAGATTACGCCTGATGTGGGACTAAATAAGAACACTTGTTGGTTCTAAGAGAATGTTTATATCATTGTTCTGTCTGGAAATAGCCAGCGCTAAAAGATTTACAGAATGTAAAGCTTACGTGCTAAATCTTTCCAAATTGCAAGGATTTGATTGGAACGTTTGTCTGTAGACATCATATTTGCAGAAAGGGTAAACAGTACAAGGGGGAGAACGTCAGCGACAGGTGGCCTGCATAAGATGGAATTTTTCCGTATTTGGCGGGGATTTTTCGGGTTTTTTTCGTGGTGCCCTTGGAAATTATCTGGAGCATATTTTTAACAAAAAAAAAATTCAAAAATGTTTTTTTAATTCTCCCTGCTCTCTTTCCCTCTCCGGACCGACTTTGGTCAATTTTGTGGTCGATTACACAATGATTCTTTTGGGAACTATCAATCGCCAAATATGAAAAGCAATGGCACTGCTGAAAACACTGTCTTTAAGATAACACGTTTATGTTAATATTTGTATGTCTGTATAAGCAGGTATATACAGGCGATTTTTATTAATAATCGTCAGAATCACTGAGAGACTCAAGCGATGATAGTTTCGTGCATCTGCACTTATCACACAGGTTTCAAATCAAGGTATCATGTATTTATATATTTATATACCAGTGACAAAAATATTTCCCTGCATATGTGAGTGTGTATGTAGTCTATATATATATATATATATATATATATATATATATATACATAGATAGATAGATAGATAGATAGATAGATAGATAGATAGATAGATAGATAGATAGATAGATAGATAGATAGATAGATATGCATACATGTGTATATATATGTATATGTATTAACATGCATTTATATATATGTGTATGTTTCTATGTATGTATGTATATATGTATGAATATATATATATATATATTTATATATACATATATATATATATACATATATATATATTATGTATATATATATATATATATATATATAT
>NC_068993.1:48754287-48754995 GCF_001194135.2 Octopus bimaculoides
TATATATATATATATATAATGATAGATAGATAGATAGATAGATAGATAGATAGATAGATGCTTGTTTTCGGCAGGTAAAAGATTAACTTTAGTGGAATAGTTATTATCTTGTTTATAGATGCTACAACAAGGGAATAGATTAAACCTGTTTAATATCAGTACTCCTATATAATCAGCCCAAATATTAGGTTAGCTTACGGATTTCCGAAATCCATTATCGAAACAGAACTGCAATTACTTTCTTGTAATTAACGAAGTTCAAATTACACTCCCTGAACGTTACTTATATAAAGTAAGCCTATCTATTGCATTTACCAGTATAATTCCTTGTAATTATCATACCTGTGAATGGGTAATATTTACCAATGTTATCGGGACACCACATTTCATCAGCTGAGAAACAAATGAAATCTGCATTGTCAAATATGTAAAGGGGAAGCCGGGTTTTTGCGTCTGTGGGATGGTGGCGTTGGCAATGATGGCAATGTGACGACGGCGATGCTGTAGAAGAGGGGAAAAGAGGAAGAGGTTGGAGGTGTGCGGGTAAAGGGGAGGACGACGTTGGGGTAGAAGAGATGAAGGAGGAGAGGAGGATGTCGATGACGACGAAGACATCGATGACGACGGTGACAACGAAGACAACCACCACCACCACCGCCACCTCAACCACAACGATGATAATGAGGGTGATGATGATGAGGAGGAGGA
>NC_068993.1:48759330-48760185 GCF_001194135.2 Octopus bimaculoides
TCTGTCTGTCTGTCTGTATGTATGTCTTTCTATCTATGAATCTGCCTATCAGTCTATCTTTCTATTTACATCCATACTAAGATTCTCTGTGCGTTGATAGATCTCTACTAATAATTCGTTTCTATCCACCTTGGTTTCAATGTCCGTGTACCCAGTTGCTTCTACGTCTCTTATAAAACCCCCACACGTACACACACACACACACACGCACAAACACAGGTACAAAAACACGTATCCGTACACAAACATACACATATACACACATGTACACATTATAATGATCCATCCATCCATCTATCAATCTATAGATGCATCCATCCATCTATCAATCTATAGATGCATCCATCCATCCATCTCTCCGTCTAGACATTCATCCGTCATTCCCTCCAGCCATTCATGCATCCATGCATAAACGCTGCCATTCCGATGGAGACGACCTTCCTTCTGTTTACCAATCTCATCAACCGTTTAAATACCTACCGCATTGTGCGGTTATATACGTATGTGTGTAACTATAGTCGTACGTTTTTATCTTCTCTGTCTAGATATGAGCGTAAATTTATGTGTGTATATGCTTCTAATTTGTATCTATGCTTATAGAGTTAAAGAGTTAGAGTCTATTCTATGTTTTGTTTTTGTTGTTTCAGTCATTAGACTGCGGCCATGAAGGAGCAACATGTTAAAGAATTTTTAGTCGAATGAATCGATTTTTTTTAATCCTCGTACTTTTTCTATTGGTCTCTGATGCCGAACTGTTAAGTTACAGAAACATAAACACACTAACACCGATTGTGAAACGGTGGTGGGACCTATACACACTCACACAGACATACACAGTTATATATATATATATAT
>NC_068993.1:48763898-48765529 GCF_001194135.2 Octopus bimaculoides
TATATGCGTGTCCAAGGTAGCGTTCCAGTCCCCTACTAACAGTAAAGGTCGTGACGTTCCCAGGAAAACCTCTAGACGTCTAAGGAAATCCGCCCGACCCGTTAAGGACGGTAGATAGATAGATAGATAGATAGATAGATAGATAGAAAATGCTACAACCAGTTTACAATTTGATTTTTTTTTTCTTTTGGACTCCTCACCGCTGAACCTTTCTCAAGGAACATATGGACAAATTCACCCACACTCTGCGACATGTATCAAATGGTACATGTGAGACCATTTTGTGATCATTCTGCTGGAATATGGCTTACGCTAAAGAAACTTCTGACTTTCAACTACACACCAGAATCGTTAATGAAGTTATTAGTATAATGAGATATGCGTCACTCTTTATTTGCATTCTGATGATGTGGCTGAATATTCTCATGCAGATCGATAGCAGAATTCAAATTATCGAGAGAGGGGCAGTCGATGCAATTCTTTCAAATGCAGAATCGTTCGTGAAGGATTCAATATTTAAGATATTGAAAATTTATGTAGAAAATGTTCACAGATAATATTACCGAGGAAATTCAAATTTACTCTACCGTCATTAGTATCGCCACCATTGGAAAGTTGAAAAAAGGTGCTAGATTTCTTGTCACTGAAGTCAATGATGAACCAGAAGGGAATGTTCGAGAAAATATTCATATTGCTTCTGAGGCAGTGTAAGCTTAACTAAATGGAATTTCTGCTTTGTTGTCATTGAGTCTGTGATTATCAGAATGTCGAAATTAGTTAATTCTATAAATATAATAATTTGTTCTGTGTAATAATCGAAGCAAGACTGAAAAGCAAGTGGAATTTACATATCCACATGATTTCACTGAGTTGATGCATGAGTAAAATTGGAATGTTTAGAGAATATTTATACCAAACTTGGTGAAGATATAAGACAAGATAAACTTTTAAACAAATATCCGTTATCTTTTAATTGTTTTAGTCACTGGACAGCGGCCATGATGAGGCATCACCTTCAAAGGTCTAATAGAACAAATCGACCCTAGTAATTATTATCATTTTAAGCCAGCTAATTTTTCCATCGGCCTCTTTTTGCTAAACCGCTAAGTTCTGAGCCATAAACAAAGGTACCCTGGTTATTATGCAGTGGTAGGGGACAAACACAAACGTAAGCACACAAACACTCACACACACAGATGCACTTACATACTCACTCACATATATGTACGATGTGATTCATAAAGTTTCCGTCAACCAAATCCACACGGTTTATATGACACTTTTTTGACACTGGCAACAATATTCAGTACGCTGCCAATTACTGTGTTTATTTCAGTGAACTAAATCGCAGCGTTTTGAAGAGCACGATGACACGGGAAAGATTCAATGACCTCGACGACCTTAGTATTGAGAGCAGAATAACAGGGAAGATTGTCTTCAATGAAATGATAAAAAATATTCTGCATTAAAATGAAAATGAAAAATGAACGAAGAAAGAAACATAAAGCAAGTTTCTCTTGGTTATGAGAATTCTTAATTGTGCATTAGTAACTTCTGTAATTCTTGACAATGTGTTTAAACATTCATTAAATTAACAAATTAATTAATCCAGATGTTTAGTGGGGGGGGGG
>NC_068993.1:48772307-48774943 GCF_001194135.2 Octopus bimaculoides
ATGCTCCAGAATAATCATTTAAAGATGTTTTTGTTACATGTTGTTCTTGTTTTTGTTGAATAAAATTTGTAAGAAATATGCCGCAATAATTATGCACCAACCGAATATATATATGTATGCATCAACCCAGCAGCCTGTCCACCAAAACAGTGAACTGTTTATTAAATGTTTCTATATTCTTCGGACAGGCCGGAATTATTTCGTACTGGATGGGCATCTGTCGAGCGTACTTGCGGAGTGATTTCGATTCTCCTATCTATGAAGTGTATAATGTTTTTAATAGAAACCTTCTACAAAGGAATTTTATCCTGACCGAAACATCATATATATATATATATATATATATATATATATATATATATATATATATATATATATATATATATATATATATATATGTATGTGTGTATGTATGGATATATACATATATATATATATATGTATATACATATATATACGTATATATATATATACACATATATATACATGTATATATACACACATATATATGTATATATATATATATATATATATGAATATATAAATGTATGTATACGCACATACACACAAGTATATATACATACATGCATAAATACATACATATATACATACATACATAAATACATACATACATACATAAATACATACATGCATACATGTTAGGCGACGAGCAATAAAAATTTAGCTTCGTTACTGGCATCATTTTATTTCGCATTGTATGAGAGATGTCTAATTCTTCATCTTTTTATCCGAGAATAGTTTTTTTTTGTCTTTTTTTTTGTTTTTGGTTTTTTTTTTTCGATCGATAACATATATGGATCACATAATTTTACTGCACAGTAAGTAGGAATCTAATTTAGTCACTATATCCTTCAATTTCTTTCATGGTTTTAGAGAACACAGCTACTGCTATCCTGGAACCTGATGACAGTCGCAGATCAAATCTCAAAAAGTAACGAAGATGAATATCTAAAGTATTTCTTAACTACAATATCAAACTAACAGTCGCAAAGAATATGACTGTATCTAATATTTATAACATCGTATAAGGAAGCGAGCTGGCAGAAACGTTAGCACGCCGGGCAAAGTGCTTAACGCCATTTCATCCGTCTTTAGGTTCTGAGATCAAATTCGGCTGAGGTTGACTTTGCCTTTCATCCTTTCGAGGTCGATAAATCAAGTACCAGTTGTGTACTGGGGTCGATTAATCGACTTAACTCCCCCCCCCACCAAAAAAAAAATTTCAAACCTTGTTGCTTATAGTAGAAAGAATTTCATTAGCATTTACGATGTGAATTAGTAGAATCGTTAGAGCATCAGACAAAATTTCTTCTGGTATTTATTTGCAGACCTTTGGGATTAGAGTTCAAATCCTGCAGAGGCCATCTTTGCTTTTTCTCAACTTTGAGGCGAGTAAATAAAGTAACAGTCAAGCACTGGGATCAATATAATTAATTAAAATCTCTCTCTCCAAAATTTCTAATCTTGTGCGTATATTAGAAGTAGTAATTACGAAGAGTGATTAATCAGCTTTCAAATCACGCCGACGTTAGCTTTACCTTTCAACTATCTTGGATCGATGAAATAAAGAACCTTGTGAAATGTTAACCGCTGTCACCCCACACACACACACACACACACACACACAAACAGAAAGAAAAAAAAATTTACCTGTACCAATGTAGAAAAATCCCGCATGAGAACATAATACTGTAAAACCTTTTATACTTCGAGAGACGCTTAAATTTTTTTCTTTTTTTTTTTTCCTTTACATTTTTTGAGAAATTTCTCCATGATTTTCAATGCATTTGGGTGATTCATAATCATTTTCCATGGAGTCGAGATATCAAGAAATACAACTCGTATAAAACAGAAAGAAAGAGTCGGGCTAAACAGCAGCCAATATGGTGGATTTTGTTCACACTTAAGCTTGTCTTCTCGGACTCAATTATAGCCTTATCGAAAAATGTCCACGTTCGTTTCCATCCTCATATCCAATTCTTTCCGCCTAACTTCACCACTTGAGATTTTATATGTTTGTGTGTCTTATTTCTGTTTTTGTTTTTGTGTTCCTATTTTCTTTTTCTTTTTTTTTTCTCTCTCTCTATATTTTTTTTTTATTTGTTTTTAATACTTTTCCCCCCTCTTCGATTTAGCTTTCTAGCTTTCTTCCGTCGCCACCTCTGACTGCACCACATCCGCACTTTATGTACTGAGACAGTTACGTACAAGCACATATGTATATTCTTCTCTTCATACACAAACACAGTCTCCCAGATATACACACATATACATATACACACATGCACGCACGCGTGTTAACATATATACTGTAATATATATATATATATATATATATATATATATACACACGTATTCACGCACAAACAAATCAAATATTCACGCACAAAGATTGGCACTCGTTCGTGTCCACTCAGTCAATCATATTGACAAAACACACCGGCATAGACTTACACGCTAATAGACCCATGCAAATACGCACACACATTCACACATACATACATACATTCACACATACATACAAACATACATATATACATACAGACATGCATGCATGCATACATACATACAGAAAAACATACATACGTATATAGATTCATACAGGCATGCATACA
>NC_068993.1:48775480-48778281 GCF_001194135.2 Octopus bimaculoides
AGAGAGAGAAAGAGAGAGAGAGAGAGAAAGAGAGAGAGAGAGAGAGCGAGAAAGAGAGAGTGAGAAAGAGAGAGAGAAAAAGAGAGAGAGAGAGAAAGAGAGAGAGAAAGAGAGAGAGAGAAAGAGAGAGAGAGAGAAAGAGAGAGAGAGAGAGAAAGAGAGAGAGAGAGAGAAAGAGAGAGATAGAAAGAGAGAGAGACATATATACATATGAGTGTGTGTATGAATTCATGTATTACATATATATATATATATATATATATATATATATATACATTCGCTGATAGATGCATTTGCACATGCACACATATACACATGCCTGCACATATTTACACAAATTTACTCTGAAATTTAGATTTACATATACATACATTCGATAGCTTTTATACCAGTCTCTCTCAATTTCTATATCAATCCGATTTTAGCTTGCTACTTCTCCATCTCTACCTACCTATCTATCTATCTATCTGTCTATCTATCTATCTGTATGTCTGTCTGTATGTCTGTCTGTCTGTTTATCTATCTATCTGCCTGTCTGTCTGTCTATCTATCTATCTGTCTGTCTGTCTGTCTGTCTGTTTATCTATCTATCTGCCTGTCTGTCTATCTATCAATCTATCTGTCTGTTTGTCTGTCCGTCTGTCTTTTCATCAATCTGCCTCTTTGTCTGCCTGTCTGTCTATCGATCTATCTGTTTCTTCTCTCTCCCTCTCTCTCTGTCTCTCTCTCTCTCTCTATCTATCTATCTTTCTAACTCTTGTTCAGTCTTACGTATAGTTTTTCTCTTTTTCTCTCTCACTGTCTTTTTCTTTTGTTCTTTCTTACTATCATTCTTTTTCTTAATTTCTCCTCCCTCTCTCTCTCTCTCTCCCTCTCTCTCTCTTCCCCAGATTTGCTCACACGTTTTCACACACTGACAAATATTCACATCAGTACGCACACAAGCTTACGCGCATGCGCACATGCACATAGTATCTTTCTCTCCCTTTCTATCTTAGATTCTTAGATTCTCTTATCCGTTTTCAGACACAGCATTACATACACGCGCACTCACACGCACACTAGCATATATACACAACCTCTCCCTCCCCCTCTCTCTCTCTCTCTCTCTCTCTCTTTCTTTCTCTGTCACTCTCTCCCATCTACCTCCTCCCTCTCAGACTCAAAGCTATGACATTCAACTACAGAAGCCATTAACCGTTAGTACTAAACACACACCCGACCGCCACCCCAACTTTGAAATTCCTGTATTATACATCTGTTCACATTTCTGCTTCAATGATCCAGAATTCTGATAACATTCTTTCATTTAGTATTCATTTAGTATTCATTTAGCATGCATTTAGCATTCATTTAGAATTCATTTGCTGTTCACTTGCCATTCACTTTCGAATAAATAAATCATGAGTGAAATGCAATCAGCAACAATAATCTCTCAAGTGTCTGCAATATTAAACATGTTCTGCCAATATTTTGTTCAGCATTCAATTAACATTCACCTACTATTAAAATTAATATTCACGTGCCATGCTAAGAGCTTGGGCGGTCTAATTAGTAGTGTTATAAGAACGTTGGGTAGATTGCTTATGCGATAAGAGCGTTGAATACACTGCTTTCTGTTCTGAATTCAAATCGCACTGAGGCCAACTTTGTCTTTAATCCATTCAGGGGTCGATAAATAAAGTATTAGTTCTATACTGGGATCAAACTTTCTCTGACTTTATTTTTGTGTGTAGGGGATCTGATCTGGAGATTGAAACCCCACCGTCGTCTAAAATAACGCCCTAGACACGTTACACAATACGACGCCGCCTGCACGTCTCCGCCAAGAAGTTATGGGCTCATGGCTTTGATATGAGGTAGAGAGACCTTTGATTTGGTAATTCGATCTGTTAGAAACAGCAACTAATTATCCCTCAAATCAAAGCCATTTAGTTTTTATAACTGCGAAACATACATTATTGGATAATATAATCCTAGATACGTTTTTGCTTGAAAAAAAATACGAGATGGACACGGATGTAATGCCTTTAACAATTGGGCTGCTCAATTAGAAAGGATCTAGAACTGGCAGATTCCACACGTTGGCGTTATATTGTCAAGGGAATTGTCGTAGAGAGAAGGAGAGAGAGAGAACGTGTGTAGCAGTACCTATGATAGGATATTTCTATATGTTGCTGTGTTTAACTACAGGTGATTCTTGAAAGAGCAGATCTATGGTCAAAGGAGTTCCAGGCGCGACTATCACCTCTAAGTTCTGCCGTTTCACCGGCTTAATTGCAAGAAGTAGCAGTGAAAATTCACTCGAATCTTATCCAGCAGTCTTAAAAAACGAAGGACACACACACACATACACACACAATATGGATATTGGGCTACTATTTCTGGCACATCGATCATGTATAAGCTCCTTCGTTGATGCAGAAAATCATGGTTTTCTTTGTTGTTGTTGTTGTTGTTGTTATTGTTATTGTTCAGCTTGGTTCATACTTATTTCGATATAACTATTACAGTACAACACGAGATTATATTGGTTTATGCATTATATTAATTACCATCATCATCATCATCATCATCGTCGTCGTCATCATTATCTCTACCACTATAACCACCAAGACTTTCAACATCATCATCATCAACATCATCATCTTATTTTAATAGATAATCATTTGCCTTTAAATTGCAAAAGGTGAGGAAAATAATATTTGCCCCCAAAATATAAGTGCAAAAATACAATGAAACAAACGAAAAAAACTCATCAAACAAAATGACTAAAATAAAATGAATAAGATATATATATA
>NC_068993.1:48779578-48781782 GCF_001194135.2 Octopus bimaculoides
GGTGGTGGTGAGCTGGTAGAATCGTGAGCGCATTGGACAAAATGCGTAGCGGTATTTCGCCCGTTGCTACGTTCTGAGTTCAAATTCCGCCGAGGCCGACTTAGCCTTTCATCCTTTCGGTGTAGATAAATTAAGTAGCAGTGAAACACTGGGGCTGGTGCAATCCACTGATCCCACCACAAAATTTCAAGCCTTGTGCCTTTAGTAGAAAGGATTATTATTATTATTATTATTATTATTATTTACTGTCTCTGCACAGCTTCTATCGCTGGAGATGTACTACGGTGTCAGCTGTTCACTACCAGTGAACTAACGTAACACCCCTTATTTTTCGAGCACCATCTGGAATATTCGAGCGGTTCCAAGCAGTGCTGTTTTCTGCAAGTGTCCAACTCTTATTGCAGCCCCTATTTCTACCATGTACTTCTCAAAATTGTTACTCACTGTTTCCAGGGCTCCGACAATTATTGGTACTACTACCACCTTTTCCATCGACCACAACTGCTTAACCTCCCAAGCTAACCTGTCATACCTATCGACTTTTCTTTCTTCCTTATCGCGTACCTTGTTGTCAGCTGGGCAGGCTATATCTATGATCCAGCATAGTTTGCTTTCTTTCTCAATTAACACTATGTCTGGTTTCCTATTCTCTTTCTCATGGTTGCACTGAATCATAAAATCCTATAGGATCTTTACATTATCATTTTTTATGATTATTATTGTGATTATTATTATCATTATCATTACTGTTGTTGTTGTTGTTGTTGCTGCTGCTGTTGTTGTTGTTGTTGTTGTTGTTGTTGTTGTTGTTGTTGTTGTTGTTGTTGAGGCAGCGAGCTGGCAGAATCGTTAGCGCCCCGGATGTAATGCTTAGCGGTATTTCGCCGCCCGTCGCTACGTTCTGAGTTCAAGTTCCGCCGAGGTCGACTTTACTTTCATCCTTCAGGATCAATGAAATAAGATCCAGTTGAATTCTGGGGTCGATATAATCGACTCATCCCCACCCTCAAAAATACTACCCTTGTGGCATAATTTGAAACCAATATTATCCTTGTTGTTAAAGCGGACCGAGCGTTTAAGCAGCACTGCGTCCGTCTTTATGGTCTAAGTTCAAATGCTGCCGAGGTCAACTTTGTCTTTGATGCTTTCAGCGTCGTTACAATAAGTACCAGCAACGCACTGAGGTCAATGTAATCGACTAGGCCCTTTCCCAAAATTTCAGGCCTTGTGCCTGTAGTACAAAGGGTTTCTATTAGGGTTGTGGGTTGAGAGAATAGTTAACACGCCGGACAAAATGCTGAATATTCGAGCTCAGCCTCCCCTAAAAATTCCTGACCTTGTGCCAAAATCAGAAGGAATTATTTAATGTCATTCATATTTAAAGTCAGATTTAAGGGACATTTGGTTTCTATTTCTAGTTGGCCAAGGAGACTTGTAGGTTGATTCGTTTGATCAAGTCTATTGAGAGACGGTGGAGTTTGTTTAAAAGTTGTTTAGTCTAGATACGTCAGCGTATGACTAAGTCAAGGCAAGCGAGAGGATTATAATATTTCATTCAGTTTCAGCTTTTTTAAAAGAATGAAAAGGAGGATGGAAAAATCGTTTAAAAAAGGGGGAAAGTAGGAAGAAAAAGGAATGAAAAATGAAAGTATATAACGAAAAATAATGATTCAAGAAAAACTGAGGTGAAGAAAAATAAATGGAAAATGTCGGAAAAACAAAATGTATGGACGACGGATAAAAGGTAAGAAAGGCAGGAGAAAAGAAAGGGAAATGGAAAGAGAGGGGGAGAGAGGTAGGGAAAGAGGTATAGAGATACCACAAATGTATGTATATATGTATGCGTATATATATGAGTGTGTGTTCGTGTGTGTATATAAGGACATACATACATACATAAGCACATGCGTACATACAAATGGGTAAGCATGAATGTATGTTTATGTGTATATATATATATATATATATATATATATATATATATATATATATATACATACATACATATATCCAATTTTGCTCAAATTTATATACATACAGACATACCAATATATATTTAATAAGGTGTGTGTGTGTGCATAATAGTATGAACTTGCACACGTATTTATGTACATGCGTATACAACACACGTATGTATATATGTATGTGTATGTGTGTATAAGACAGAGAGAGAGGGAATATATATATACATATATATATATATA
>NC_068993.1:48782354-48785677 GCF_001194135.2 Octopus bimaculoides
TATATATATATATATATATGTCTTTCTATATATATGTCTATCTAGCTATCTATTTGTAGGTTTCTATCTTTCATTCTATCAATTTGCCTGACTTTCTATCTCCGATCGTACGACATCTGTATGTATGTATGTATGTATGCATGAATGTATGCATTTATGTATGTATGTATGTATGCATGTATGTATGTATGTTTGTACGTATCTTTGCATGTACCTATGTTTGTATGTACGTATGTATATATATGTACGTATATATCTGTCTGTCTAGGAACACGTATATATACCTACTTCTTACAGTCTTTCTCACTCTCTCTCTCTCTCTCTCTCTCTCTCTCTCTCTCTCTCTCTCTCTCTCTCTCTCTCTCTCTCTCTCTCTCTCTCTCTCTCTCTCTCGTTCTCTGACACACATAATATCTGTCTTATAAATTTTCAAAGAATCTAACTCAGAAATTTATAAAAGAGTTCTTGCAAGTCTAGAAAATCCGTAACGCATCCATCGTCTTCACGCCGGGCAAAATGCTTACCGATATTTTGTCGGTCTTTACGTTCTGAGTTCAAATTCCGCCGAGGTCGATTTTATCTTTAATCTATCGAGGTCGATAAAATAAGTACCAGTTGAGTACTTATTACCTCCCTTGAATTTTCTGGCCTTATGCCAAAATTTGAAACCAGAATTACATGTCTGAGTGTTCACGTATGTATGCTGCACCGGGTGTCATGCATGAATGAGACATTATGCCTACTTTCAGAGTTGCTGGGCGAACGCATTACAGATTTTGCTTCTTGCTTCCTTTCCCTAATGAGTGAAGGCATGTGGCTTGGGGAATAGGGTGTCGGGCTCATAATTGTAAGATTTTGGTTTCAATTCCTGAACCGGACGATGCGTTATATTCTTGAGCAAAACACTTCATTTCACCTTGCTTCAATCCACTCAGCTGGAAAAAAAATTAGTGACCCTGTGATGGACCGGCGTTCATCCAGAGGGTGAATATACACGCCAGAGAAATCAGAAACCCGGCCCTATGATTCTATATGGCCGGAGAAAGAACTTTATCCCGTATCCTATCTAATTAAGAGCACTAATTTCTGTGATTATATTTTATTAGGGATTCAAACACGTAATATGAACAAAGATAAGCGAGCCTTTATTGTTTAAGGTTTAGTTTAACCCTAAAACTGCAAAACATTATGCATTCTGGGAACACATACACTTAACGTTTCCATCCCTCCTTGAAACAACACCCACATTGAATTTTAAAATGGTTGCTTGATGTTAACAAACGGCCTTGTGGACAGCTTCAGAGATGACGATTCGGTACTTCAGAATGCATTGAAGTAGCCGTTGTTCTTTCAAGAGTCTGAGAGAGATATTGGTTTTAAAAACAGACAGAATAGAACACAAAGAATTGACGAGGCGTAATTGTTTTATGATACCTTCAGCATTCTCTCACATGCATCATGAAGACGGTGGTTATGAGATTTGGTAGCCCTGTGATGAAATCAAATGACAATTTCGTGCGAGGATTTTCACTGCTATCGCTTCATGACTCGCTCAGTCTCATGAACACGCCTGCGCTCTTGTCAGGATTTATTGCAACGCTATGCGATATGTTTATAAAGACAACGCTGAAAGACTAAGCAACATAAAAAGTAACTTCTTATGAATTTGGATGGTCCACATTTGAACAATTGCGCAATGATACTGGGTCAAATGTCTTACGTCATGTCTGACTAAAACAACAATGCTGAAGGACTATACTGTTGGTGAAGATATGTTTGTCCCCCAAAATCCCAGTCATTCCCAGTAAAATCTCATTTGTTTTTAAAACTCTGAAGGTCCTTGTTAGTATATGTTTTGCCATGTCCGTCAACAAATCCCCAAAAATCAAACGGTAAAGCGGCTGAATTAATGCTGGATCATCTCTAATTCTATCACTCTTCGTTGGTTTCTCTGTTGGATAGATATCGATGGTGTAGAGAGATAAAACTTGAATTTCTCAAAAAGTTGCGTCCAGATTTACACAAACACGTTGCAGAAAAATGGTCAATATTGACCATCAGAGACACTACAAACCGATTAATTCATGTGACCAAACTGAAAAATAAAGTATCTTGTCGTTTATGAAAAGGGAATTAACAGCGTGAATGTGTAGTGGATGAGAATCGAAACCAAGGCGCCGTAAAAGGTTACGTTTTACCTCTGCATTGACATACACACTTCATAATAACCCGCACATCATCTCTTATTCCTCCAACTTCACATTCTGTTTGTCTTTTACTTCAGTTCCTTTAGTCAGACTGTTTGTCTGCTTGTCTCTGTCTCTCTCTTTCTCTGTCTATCTATCTATCTATCTATCTATCTATCTGTCTGTCTGTCTGTCTGTCTGTCAGTCTATCTATCTGTGTGTGTGTGTGCGTGTGTGTGTGTGTGTGTGTGTGTGTGTGTGTGTGTGTGTGTGTCTTTCTTTTCTCACTTTCACTGCTCGACTCTAGATTCAACTCCATACAAATGGCCATTTTTACAGTAGCAAGAGCAAAAACAATCGCTGAAACACTCCCAAAACATTGAAGAGAAACCTGAACAAATCATGAAATGAAGAAAGGTAGGTTTTGGTAAGGAGAATGGGCTAAGCAGGAGAATGGGCTAAGCAGGAGAATGGGCTAAGCAGGAGAAGGGACAATGTGGTTGCAATAAAGACGAATGTGAATGAGTAGGTGAAAGTTAAGGCCACAGACTGTCTTCTTGTGGCCCCGGGCGCTCTATGATACCACGGGGTTCTAACAGATTCCTCAATCAAACTTAAAGTTTTCAAATGAAGTTTAATAACAATTACCGTTAACCTGTTGTTGAACTTGCTAAATTCGCCCGCTAGCTGGCGTTGCGATAGCTACAGAGACACCAATCAACTAGTGCAGGGTAATGACGACAGAGATCAAAAACGTGGTTCATCGTCATCCAATCGATACACGGTATTTCTGTGTACGATGGAGAAGAAAATGTAAATAATGAAATAGGGAGAGAGAGGGAGAGAGGGAGAGAGAGGGAGAGGGAGAGACAGACAGAGAGAGAGAGACAGAGAGAGAAAGGGAGGGAGAGACAAAGAAAAGAGATGCAGACAGCATTACAAACAACATATAGCAAACACACAAAGAATCAAAGAATCACACATGCACACGTACGCGCGCATGCGCGCTCACACACATGCGCGCGCGCGCACATGTACACAGACATACAGACCCAGATACTGAAGTATGAGGTATTCATAGACGCTTATATATATATATACTTATATATATACATATATATATACATACATATATAT
>NC_068993.1:48785908-48786709 GCF_001194135.2 Octopus bimaculoides
ATAGATAGATAGATAGATAGATAGATAGATAGATAGATAGATAGATAGATAGATAGATAGATAGATGCACTCGCGTGGACGCACACATATCACGCATACATAAGCACTGAAGCAGAGACAGAAAGCGCGCGCAATGATAAAGAGAAAGAGAAAAAGAGAGTCAGACAGAATTACTCCGGCTTCTATTTAACCTATCACCTACAAAACTTATTAAATTTTACTTCACTTAATTACTTCATTCTTCATTCATCATTCTTCATTCATCATTCTTTTACAACTTAAATCATTTTCTTCTTCCCTTCCTACCGCTAATACTCATACTACTACTTTTCCGTTCATATTTTCTCCATTTTGAACTCCTACAGTTTTTATCAAGAACATCACAGAGTCCCCGCCGCCGCCGCAGCCGCCGCCGCCGCAGCAGTCGTCGTCGTCGTCATCATCATCATCATCACCATCATAATTTCCAGCAACGACACCAACAGCAGCATGGGGCGGCGACGGCAGCAGTGTCATCACCGTCGCCCGTTTTATCTTTCGCTAGTTCTTCTTATATTTTATGTGCATACGTGTGTATATGTGTGTGTATTCTTACACATACAGAACTCTACTCTCATTCCATGCACAAGCATACATAGTCACATATATAGAGAGGGATAAGCATTATATATGCACCATACAAGTGTACATGCATACACATGTCTTTACATACATAACTATGTATATACATTGACAGATAAAGGGATGCATCCCTATAGCTCCAAAGAGTTAAATATATACACATATATATATATATATATA
>NC_068993.1:48786842-48788627 GCF_001194135.2 Octopus bimaculoides
GTTAGGGCAGCCGACTCAAGGTCATAGGATGGCGGTTTCAACTCCCAGACCAGACGCTGTGAGTATTTATTGAGTGAAAACACTTAAAGCTCCTCGAAGCTCCAGCAGCGGCTGGTGGCGAACCCTACTACACTTTTTCACCACAAATTTCTCTCACTCGTTCTTCCTGTTTCTGCTGTACCTGTATTTCAAAGGGCCACTTTTGTCACACTCTGTGTCACGCTGGATCTCCCCGAGAACTACGTTAAGGGTTCACGTGTCTGTGGAGTGCTCAGCCACTTGCACGTTAATTTCACGAGCAGGCTGTTCCGTTGATTGGACCAAATGAAACCATCGTCGTCGTAACCGACGGAGTACCGTAGTAATGCTTGTTGATTAAAATAGGTTCTTTTATACTATGTTTCCCAATGTTTCTTTCTCTAGCTTTATTGGAGAGCTTAGATGGCTTAGATGTAGCATTTCCATAGGTGCGTTTTGATGGAAGAAGCATTAGCATAAACGTATTCTTTAACCCATATGCGAACTCGTCTAATGGGACTTCCGTTGTACAATTGATTACATCTGCTACACGTGATTTGTTTATTATGTAAGAACGCAGACATATATTTTCATATATGGTAGGATAGTTGGGCAATGCACATACTATAGTGTTTTGCTACAGCTGGTTTTTAGTTAGCACCCGCTTCAGTAACGTTCCGGAGTGTGACAGTCGTACTTCAAGCTGTCCTTAAGAATTGTAGCAGTTGTACTTGTAATTTTTTTAACTTGTGATGTTTTGACTTCAAAAAATATCTAAGACAAACATGCATACATACATTCACACACACACACACACGATCTCTTTCCCCTCTCTCTATCTCTCTCTCTCTCTCTCTCTCTCTCTCTCTCTCTCTCATACACACACACATGTATATGATGGACTGTCCACCCAACGTTTAACATGTTGATATAGACCAGTGGTTCCCAACCTGTGGTCCATGAACCCCTGGTGGTCCGCAAATGTAGTACTGGTAGTCCGTGAACATGTTAAGCTGACAGACCTTTCAATATCCTGGGGTCCGTGGGAAAACTCATTTAAATTAAAGGGGTAGTTGGTAGTGAAAAGGTTGGGAATCACTGTTGTGGATCTATACTTAATATAAAATACATTACAAGAGATACATAGGAGACCACTTCGATATATGAATATTCTGTCCAAGAGCAGTTAATTTTTTTTCTATTATATTTGCATGTATCATGTAAACGATTCAAAAGCCGTCTTCAGTAAAAATCTGGACGAAGAAAATCAACATAGAACTTCTAAGAAGAAGAAGTTAATTTCGATGTTGTTATCGTCTGATATTCAACGAATCTTGCTGTAAGCAGACGATAACAACAACTGACTTATTGTACTTTGGTACTAGAGTAGCTGCAAAGCACTCTCTATTATATCTTCTGGAAATTTTTTGCCGATAAATGTATTATTAACGAGTCTACATGGACTATTGCAATCACACGCACCGTAAATAATTACTTTCATTATATAAATGTATGTGTATATATATGTATATATACGTATATATGTATATATTAATATATCTTAATGTATGTTAATCTCCATATATGATACATATGCAAATCATTATACAGAGTGATATTTGTACCAACATGTATTGAGTTAAGCATCTTAATAGTCTTTTAATTATATGTATGCATACATGCATGTATACGCATACATGCACACATAGTAACACATACATCTGTATATACATACACATACATATATATGTATGTATGTAAATATAT
>NC_068993.1:48790053-48795484 GCF_001194135.2 Octopus bimaculoides
ATATATATGCGTGTGTGTATGTATGTATGTATGTATGTATGTAATTGTAGCCGCGTTACTTCTTTGAAAAGTTTTGCACTATACTGTCACTATACTGAAATGGCGTATGCTGTGACCTCGCTGAGGTCTAACGAAAACCGATATGACTAAATACTGCATCACCAGCTGAGACATTGACTTCGCCAGAAGTAATATAATATCCATATTCAGTAAGTTGATTTTGTTCATTTGTATGGTTATTGCTGGTCAACTCAATAGGATATCGGCCTACAAGGCGAATTGATAAAACGTTAATATTCATTCTGTCACCAGTGTAGTTGAATTGGATTTATGTCCATCTAAACCGTAAATTCATAAGCAGTGAAGATAGTTTAAATAAAATGTACAGTGTGTCAGATAGGAATTGTAATATTGAAATATCGAATTATAAAACGAAAATCTTTGGTATTTCAAATCAATGCTTTTAGTTGCATGAAAAGTATTTATAGAATATGGTAACATAATCGTTATGTAGGAGTTGTCTCCTTGAATACGTCTTATCGTCTTGATTCTCTTGTTCATTCGATGCTTCCATTGGGACTTTCTTTAGAATGGTTGCTCTTTTTTTAATGTGGCTGTGTGGTAAGAAGTTTGCTTCTCAACCTCATAGTTCCGAGTTCAGTTTCACTGTCTCACTGCATCACACCTTAGACAAGGACGTTATACTATATATAGCTTCGGGCAAACCAAAACCTTGTGAATGGATTTGGTTGGTGCAAACTGAATGAATCCCATCATATATATATAGTTTCCCCACCTGGATGGGACGCCGGTCCGTCACATGTGAGCTGCTAGATGTAGGAAGAAAAAGTGAGAGAAAGTTGTGGCAAAAGAGTCAGCAGAAGTTCGCCATTACTTTCTGCCGGATCCGCGCGGAGCTTAGGTGTTTCGCTCATAAACACACGCATCGCTCGGTCTGAGATTCGAATCCGCGATCTTTCGACAGCAAGTCCGCTGCTCTAAGTACTAGGCCATGTGCCTCCACTGAAGGAAACAAGTAAAAGGCTTAAATTACAGTAGCGTTAGGGACTATAAAGAAGGAAAAGAAGGGACCTACAAATCCAAAAGATTTCGATTGAGAGACTGAACAGTATAGACCAGAGGAATGAAGACGATTGTAATGAGCTGAGTTCCAGAGATGGGCAGTTCGAGCCAAGAAGCTTCCAGAATAATAGGCTTAACAGCAAGCTAAACAGAGTAACGATGTGCCTGCGAATAGAAGGACGTGACACATTTAAAAGTCTTGACAGAGGACAGAGGATGCTAGACGAGAAAGTTCATCAGAGCAATGATTATGGAAATGCATATGGAAGAGATACAACAAAGTTATATTTCGACGACTATCCAAAGATGCCAACCTAAAAGAAAAAAGGGGACCCATCATGTTAACTCGATTTTGAATTCAGTCAAGTAGGTGATATTTTAAGCTGAGCTAGGAATGGAACCTGTATCCATTCGTTTTACTCGTTTTGCCTAATCTTCCTTGGCTCCTTCTGGTTTCCGAGTATCTCTTTCGTTGTCGGTACTTCCTCGTTTATGTTGGTGCCTCTGATGTCTAACAAAACATATTTTTACGTGGAATAATTGTCCACGGAGGATTCACCTGAGATGGAGGGCTTGATTGGAGCTGATATCCCTTTCACCGTAACAGTTTATCTTCATAATTTCTTCGCCGATGTTTTCCAAAATATTCTGCACAAATCCTGATGTTGTGACACCACGATCTTCTATCTTCTTCCGCATCTTTGCTCCCAGGATTTAAAATCGACGTTGGTGCTCTTCATCATCTGTTTCAGTTGGTTTTTGTAGCGTCTCAATGGGGAAGCCGCGCCATCTTTTGTCGGTGCTGAGTTCGCTGCAGAGGATTTCACGCGACAGTCTGGTAACAATTAGCTTATTACCTTGGAAGACAATAGTGTTGCGACGTCATTCTTAAATATGCGTCTTCATATATTGAATCCATACCGATAATTGTCGGTGTTTTGGAATATGTCTATAAAATGGTGTCTGTTTGTCTCATTGTATTCTTCATAGCTTGAGAAAATGTTTAGATGATATTTTTATAATGAATTCATTTCTTCATTTTTCTATTATCAGTGGGGGAGTTTTTGGCATTATTTATTTATTTAATTTAATTAATTTATTTATTTACCTTTTTATTTATTATTTCAGAATGTATTTGAAACGAAGCGTGATATTTTGATATTATTCACTGTGTCTGGCAAATATTTAGTTGCTCTTCGTTGTTTTTATATAATATACATATAATATATAATTATATATGTGAATGTGTGCACGCAGGGGGAATATTACGTAATATATAATTATATTCATCTGTGTACATATATGTGTGTGCATGTGCGCGCGCTCGTGTACATGTGTGTGTTGCTGCATACATATGTGTGTCTATGCAGACACAAATGTACGCATTCACATGCACCTAATGACTCTTACAGAGAAAACAAAACGTTATCATAAAACAGGAACATCTCGATCGAAGTTTGACCTATAAGGACTGCCAAGGATCCAGACAACAAGAGTGACCCCGCCATATTCCGGAACAACCCCTTTTCCATTTTGTCTGTTGCGACCATGATGCAATCTGAGTCGCAAGAAATTCTACGTTCCACTCCTTAAATACTTAGATCCATTCAATAATTTACTGCATACCAAACCAATGAATGAACCACCTGCGTAGAAAGGTCGTTCGCTCGGTAGGTTATGATTATCTTTGCTACTATAAGCTGCCATTTTCCTTCTACTTCACTATCGTAATATTGTTTAGTTATAATAAGGCGGTGAGCTGGCAGAATCGTCAAAACGCCGGGCAAAATGCTTAGCGGCATTTCGTCTGTCTTTATCTTCTCAGTTCGAATTCCTCCGAGGCCAACTTTACGTTTCAACCTTTTGAGGTCGATAAAATAAGTACCATTTGAGCACTGGTACTTTCGAAAAATGCTGACTTTGTGTCAATATTTGAAATCAGTATTGTTTAGAGGAGGTGAACTGCAGAATCATCAGCACGTTGGACAAAGCACTTAGCATCTTTTCTGGCGTCAAATTACGTTCTGTGTTCAAATCTCTCCGAGGCTGTCGATAAAATAGACTCGGCTCCTTCCTTCAAAAACTGTTGACTTTTGGTCCTGCAACAGACGAGCATTTCGCTAGCAGGAAATATTGTGGTTTTGATCATTTACACACCATAAGTACAGGATTTCCGTTCTCACGAGTTCCAATGTTCAAAACTGTTGTGTCGACGCGCCCAAACGATGAAGTAAGCTAGCCCAATATGTAGATATAGAGAGAGACGTCTAGACGTCGGAGCAGTTCAGTAGAGGTCATCCGAAGGTGCGATATAGCAGTAGGTCTCATCCTCGTCACCACTGTTGTATCGCACGTTCGGATGACCTCTACTCAACTACTCCAACGTCTAGACTTCTCCCTTTACATCTACGCATTGGGCTAGCTTACTTCATCGTCTAGGGGCGTCGACACAACAAAAACCAAACAAAAAAGGGAAGGAAGTCATAATATTGAAGTCGATATGTAACAACAACCGGGCACACCGTCGGTAAAGACGACAAGAGTTCCAGTTGATCCGGCCAACGGAACAGCCTACTCGTGAAATTTAACGAACAAGTGGCTGAGCACACCACAGAGACGCGTGCTCTTAGCGTAGTTCTCAAGGCGATTCGGCGTGACACAGAATGTGACAAGGCTGATCCTTTGAAATTACAGGTACTACTCATGTTTGCCAGTTGAGTGAACTGGACCAACGTAAAATAAAGTGTCTTGCTCAAAGACACAACACACCGCTGGGACTCAAACTCACGGCCTTCCGACCGTGAGCCGGACACCGTAATCATTAATCCGCGTTCCTTCACTGAAATCCACATATATCAACGACTAGCTTTAAAGCCTCACTCCGTGGCTTCTGTGGAGGGCTAATTTGGCCGGCAGACCAGAACTAAAGAGAGTTATAATAATAAAGCGTTTATTGGTACTCTACCAATATGCTATTACCCTACCAATATGGTATTACTTTATATTCAGTTTAAATGAAAAACTTGTAAGTTCACAAATTCTTTGAATTCTTGTCAAATTTGAATTTTCAACTTTTAGCATATAACAAATCTTCATCCAGACCTAATACCAATTCTGAATGTTCAAGAACCAAATGAAAGGCAGGTGTTCAATTCCGGGATCATCCTGATTCCAAAAAAGTATAATTTATCTATGAAGAGCAAATATAGATTAAGATACAGGGGTCCTGGACAGACGGATAGACATACAGAGCTCCGCGTTTATTATTATAGATATTGATACATACCTCCTTCCCACAAGGTCCAGCTATTCTCAGAACCTGTTAGCTTTGACTTTCCCGATGTTGCCAAATTATCAAGTCTGGTTTTTACAGAATTACCCTAATGATGATAGAGTATTGTTAAATTTACTTTGTTGACTGAAACGTATAAAGGCGAAACAGCAGCTACCCCGAGCCATCACACATAACGTGGCCACCGCTAGTGTATTTAATCTCATCTTATCATAACGAAGTGAAGTGAAGGACGTATTACATAAGATGTCCTGAGAGGACGGTCGTAGCTGATGTTGAAGTACCGTTAGTTATAGGTAGGTTTCTTCTAGAGATATCTCGTAAAATAGACGATATGTTCAACAAAATAACAACAACTGTATACTGATGAAAGAAGAGCCTCTACAGGACTTGCAAGAAAGGATTGTTAAATATCTCTCGAACATTCTGTTCTACCATCTTGGGAAAGAAGCTATACAGTAATGCAGTCATACAAAGGGAAAGACTGGAATGTATGTAAATGATTAAATGTATAGATAGATAGAGAGAGAGATTAGTAGAGAAAGAGATAGATAGAGAGATAGATAGACACATGAATATACAAAATACAGATCGAAGCTATAGTATATTTACCCAAGGATCCATGCAGTGGGACTGAACCTGTAATCATGTGGCTTCGAAGCAAAATCAAAAGTAGAAATCCTTACTACTGAACCACTTCTACCTATGTACATACATACATGCATACGTATATATATACATAAATATGTGTGTGTGTGTGTGTGTGTGTGGATAGGTAGGTAGATAGACAGACAGACAGATAAATAAACACATGATATCTATAGACTGTGCGGGTGGGTATTTGCGAGTTACACCGTTTTCATTTCCAGTATCTATATTCCGTGATATTTACATATACATATAAACATGCATGTTCACACACACACGCAAACACACATACACATAAACACACACACACGCGCGCACACGCGCGCACACACACACACACACACATATATATATAGGGAGAGAGATTAGATATATATATATATATATATATATATATATATATATATA
>NC_068993.1:48796032-48796457 GCF_001194135.2 Octopus bimaculoides
ATATATATATATATATACATATATATGTATGTATGTATATGCACATTCAAACGCATTTATATGTATGTCTATATCGATATATATATATATTTATATATATAAACTCAAGAAAAATATGGAGGTGTATAGCGGTACATAGTTCAGTGGTTAGGTGTGCGTGTGCATATGCGTGTGCGCGTGTGTGCGCGTGTGGTGTATGTACGTGTACAAGAATGCATGTGCCTCTATATGCAAGTGAGCCCAAATGTACATAGGTGGATAAATATACCTACACACATACACACACACACACATATATATGAACATTCATGCATATATTTATAAATAAATACATCTATATACATACATGCATACGCATCTATGCGTATATATATACAAATATGCATAGACACATATGCATATGTATATATATAAATATATATATA
>NC_068993.1:48797066-48802066 GCF_001194135.2 Octopus bimaculoides
AACCATGTAACACAAGCCTTCTGTAGTTTTTTCACTCTTATTATCTTTTATATATATATATATATATATATATATATGTGTGTGTGTGTGTGTGTGTATTCATATATATATACACACACAAACACGCATACACGCAAACAAACACACGAACTTACACACACACACACAGACACGCACACACACACAAGCATACGCAGACCGAGATAGAGAAGCAAATAACAAAAGGGGAAATCGTGTGGAATATCAGTGAGAAAACTGAAGTTTGTAATAATTTCTTCTTTACTTTTTCTAGTTCAAATATACGCTTCTGTTTTATATATACTCGTAATATATAATCTAGACACACGCGCTAGCACACACAAACATATACACGCACACCTATATAAACATAACTTACATAACTTCGGTTTCAGCCAGTAGAGGCCCAGGCCATGTCTAACTTAATGGCACCACCTGCTGAAGTCTTTTAGATCGTGTGTCACACCTCAGTCATATATGGTAGTAAGCAGGTGAATTAGTTTAACCCTCTGGAAGAATAGAAAAGTCTTTTACGTTTCAAGGCTACGCTCTTCTTCAGAAAGGGTTAAGAGGGGAAAAAATGACTGAGAATGAAAAACAAAAAAAGGGAGAGGGAAAAAAATGGGTAAGTTTAACGCTTTAACATGGCGAAATGGCCAGAAGAAAGAGGATGAATGAAAGGGAGATAGTAATGGAAGATAACCCGGCCAAACGAATTTGTTGAAACACGTGTGTGTCAGAATGGTGTGTGTGTGTCAGAATGGTGTGTGTGAGTATGTATGTATGAACGGGTGCGGGTACGTGAGCATGTATGCGTGGGTAAGCTAAAAATTATACGGACCTGTGTGTGTGTATGTGTGTAAGTGACCCAGTGCGTACATTATTTGGAGTGATATGCGTTTCGTGTACTGGTATGTATGTGTGTGCTTATGGATGTGTATACGTATACATACACACACACACACACACACACACACACACACACACACATATATATATATATATATATATATATATATATATATATATGCATATGTGGTACGTCATGAAACGTGTACAACAAAAAATACGAAGTACGAGTACATGGAATATGAACTATTTTTCGAACAACGTATGACACAAATGGAAAACAAGACAAACAACATAAAGAACGACCCTTCATCAGCTGTTGGCTGTTTTTGTTTTTTTACTCTCGTATTTCGAGCATTTAACAACAATATACGCTTTCGATAAAACAGTTCCTCCTGCAAAGCAAATTAAAATTGTAATCTGGATAGAGTACCTGTAGTTCAGCGTAAGCATTTTCCTTTTAGCGTTATGTTAACATCTACAACTGTACACAGCTGTATGTATGTATGTATGTATGTATGTATGTATGTGTGTATGTATGTATGTATGCATGTATGTATGTATGTATGTATGTATGTATGTATGTGCATAAGCCTATACAAATTCAGTCCTCAGTCATTAACAAAGTAGGTAAGCGAAAATATCCAAATATTAGTGCCTTTCAGCTATTTTATCACCAGACTGTGATATGTTGTTACTTCAAAACTCTCCTGATAAAAACCGGTTTCTTTTATATCTTAAGGAGTGAGGTTTCTCCGTTCCTTTACCTATCACAGGAACAAAATATTCAATGTGACATGAATTCACACCCTGCTGTAGCGTGTTCAAATATTTAGTAAAGTGTGAAACACACTACATCAATTAGAAATGAACTAAAATGTTCTTATTAAGCACCGTGTAAAGAGGCTATAAATGTTTGCTTCCATTTTGTAAGATGTGCTGTGTTTTTCTTATCCGGAAATTTATTTTGCTTCATATTAAAATTAAACGTAAACAGACACGACTCGGAATGATAACATTATGTACATATGTGTGTGTGTGTGTGAGAGAGAGAGAGAGAGAGAGCGTATTTGTGTGAGACAGTGTGTGTATACATTTATATAGTTATAGTTGTACACAATGTTTGTGTATAAATAGGCATGTTTGTTCACATGCACGCGCGCGCACGCACAGACACGCATAGTGTGAATGCAATGAAGGAAAGTAAAACCACAATAGGTATACAAGAGGAACATGTTTACACAAAATTCTCATCTTTATATAAATCTATATCACTATGCTAGCGAGGAATATACTCCTTCTTCCTTTATATCTGTCTGTCTGTCTGTCTATCTATCTATCTATCTATATATATATATATATATATATATATATATATATATATATATATATAGTATATGCCCCAAAAAAAACGAAGAAATACAAGTAAAAGCAACGTGTGATACATGCAAAGTATTAGCAGACGCTCAGGAAAGGAAAGAAAGGTAGTTTTTATGTTTCGAGCAAAGCTCTTCGTCAGAGACAGAAGACGGAGGAAAGTCCAAGAGAAAAAGGAAGATGGGGGAAAACAATCGCCAACGATCCACATGTGGTTGTATTTTGAAATGACCGGAAGGGAATGGGTGAAGAAAAAGTTCTTTCTAAAGCAGGAGAATCTAAGAGAAGAAGGTATCTGTGTGTATGTGTAGGTATGTGCGTGCGCACAAGTCTGTGTGTGTGTGTGTACACGCACATACATGCATACGTACACAGACACGCGCGCACAAACACACATATATATGTATAGTTATATATTTATATACATATATATATTGAGAGAGAGAGAGAGAAAGAAAGAAAGAAAGAAAGCGAAAGGAGGGGCGGAGGAGGAGAGATAATTGGAAACAACTTGCTTATGCAATTTTTCCAGTCAACCGAAAACCCCGCATACCAGGCGCCAATAAGTCCCAGAGATCAAGAGAGAATGCACGCCGTTTCGTGGCCTTGCTCTTGAAGGTCCCCAAAACGGTGCACATTGTCTCACTGGTTTATGGCCCGCTTATGGAATCAACTGAGTGGTACTTAATGTTAAGTCCATTTCATGACCATCCGGACCATTCAAATTGTGAAGTCATGTAAGTCTGACTTTTCATATAGGCAAACAAATACCTGTCTCACTCACATACTTCACCTCCCCCTTTCCTGTCATAATCAATGCTTTATATTGTCACGCTGTTATCCGTCTTCAATCGTTTGAATAATCGGTGCCAAGAAACTCGTAACATTTTTTCCCTTTGAACAAATTTTGCTATCTCAAAGTAAGTATTGAAAAATATTATGGCAAATCCGGTCTAAGTGAGTAAAAGAGGGGATGGTCACGTATAGGATGCCTTTGATTATAGTTCTACACCTCGATCAGAGCTAAGCATCAGCAGTAGCACCAACAACAACAGCAACAATAACGATGGCGTCGGAAGCGACGATGATCACTGCCACCAACATCATTCGCTCAACTGCAATGGCATCAATGATGGAACAATGCTTCCATTAGATATTTAATTTACAACTATATCGTCGTTCTCATTATCAAAGTCATCGTCGCCGTCGTCGTCGTCACCATCATCATCATCATCATCATCAAACATAATCATTGCCGTCTTCTTCTTCTTCTTCTTCTTCTTTTTCTTCTTCTTTTTCTTCTTCTTCTTCTTCTTCTTTTTCTTTTTCTTCTTCTTCTTCTTCTTCTTCTTCTCCTCCTCCTCTACCTCCTTCTTCTTCTTTTTCTTCTTCTTCTTCTTCTTCTTCTTCTTCTTCTTCTCCTCCTCCTCCTCCTCCTCCTTCTTCTTTTTCTCCTCCTCCTCTACCTCCTTCTTCTTTTTCTTCATCTTCTTCTTCTTCTTCTCCTCCTCCTCCTCCTCCTTCTTCTTCTTCTCCTTGATCGTCGTCGTCGTCGTTGTCGTCGTCACACTCTTTAGGAAGAATAAAAAAAACCAGCGAAAGCATAAAAATTAGACAATGCCCCCATTTAACGACTGCATTATTAACACATGGCAACAACAAACACAGCAACAAAAATATCATTAAAAATGTATGACAGACCCTACCCTACCCAGATCTGTGTACCCTCATCCATCCGATAATGACTATAAAACCAACAAATGTCGTTACGTTGTTTTCGAGGCTGCCGCTGATAACTCTTCTGCTTGTAGAAACCTTAAAAGTTGTTTGATCACATTAGGAATGACAGTGACATCTCCTGGAGAAAAAGATGGTACTAGTGTCATGGTTTGGAATCAGCCGATCATCTGACATTAAACAGAGAGAGTTTGAGTGTTCGGCTGAATAACAATTAAATCGAATACTCTGCTGCTAAAAGTTCTTTAAAAATTTGAATTAATCATGGTAAAGTTCAAAATACGTTATTTTCGGTTAGCGGTTATCAGTTTTGCAGGACGAGTTGCTGCTCCGTTGGTAATGCTCTTCCTGTTTCAACACTGCTTTGGGTTCAAACTCGGCATAAGATACGCCACATTTCGTAGAAAGATTATTTCATTAACTTGGAAGTACTAAGAACACCGAGCAGTCATGGACACTACGCCAGTTGGAAATGGTTGTGGAGTGTGTTCAAGATAGATCCGTGCTAATAGTGTCTGCAGTGATCTCCACAAGGTCTCAAGGAGAAAGGAAATCAGAATAAAAACCGGCTGGATGTACTTTAGTAAAGATGTCACGAGTGATAGCCAGAACTTGGGCGAGACTTGGGACTTAGAACTTGATGGATATGACGGACAGGCACCAGTAGCCCTATATTATCCGAACATGAGGACCTAACTGACTAAAGCTTAGAATCAATTTACCTATTTCCATTCGCAATAAAAGTATTTCTATCAAACGACTAGCGAAAGATGTACATAAGTTTGAACAATGAGCATGTAACAGCGATCACGTGATCATGACAACATATTAACAAGGGATAAAGCTCTGCGTAATCACAATTCATATCTGTCAGTCTAACTGTCTGTTTTGCCTGTTGGTTTGTCTGTCTGTCTCTCTCTCTCCCTCCCTTTCTCTCTTGTTTCAGTTATTTGACTGCGGCCATGCTGGAGCACCGCCTTTTGTCGAGTAAATCGAACCCGGGACTTATTCATTGTAAG
>NC_068993.1:48806871-48808521 GCF_001194135.2 Octopus bimaculoides
TGTGTGTGTGTGTGTGTGTGTGTGTGTGCACTCAGGAGTTCATCTCTACATTCTTCAAATCAAACTCAATTCAGACGGCTATGTGAACCTGCTGGAGACTGTGATCTATCTCTTGCAGCTGGAAGCCTATATGTGTGGGAGTAGGATAACGTAACTAGTACTTTATTTAATCGACTCCGAAAGGATGAAGGGCAAATTCGACCTCGGTAGAATTTGAAAGAACGTAACGGCAGACGAAATACTGCTCAGCATTTCGCCCGGCGTGTTAACAATTCTGCCTGCTCACCGCCCTGAAGCTATATATATACATCGTCATCTATGCACTTGTAGATTGATACTGAATACCCTGCTGCATGACAAACACAAATTGTCTACGTTCAAATCAGAATCGGTCATCACCCTTATAATGGAAGCTCATTCCAAAAACCTACGCCCTGCATATTAATCAACATAGCATTTTATTCAAATTCTAAATCGGGAAATCTTTTAGCTTCTGTCATAGTGACGACACATTTATAACATAACCAAAACCACACCCCACAATTTAAATTCACGAATAAAAAATTATTTTTTTTTAACATAAATTTATTCCTTTTTTTTTCGTAAGCATTACTCAATATTCGTGTAACATATTTTCACTGTCGATTTGTTGAGAATTCTTGACACTGCAAGAATTATGCACTTATATATGTTGCCTTTTCATGTAGTTTGCTTTCGTATCTCCTAAATCTTTTTTCCTTTTTTTTTTTTTTTTTTTTTTTTTTTTTTTTGCTCTGAAACCATATACTTTAAGCAAAGTTAGTGACAAATTTTGGGAACGTGCTTGGCAGACATATTACTACAGCTTGATCGTTTAGTGAATGATTGATAGTTATATATCTATCCATATAACCTTAACTCATCTAACGTTTGTGTGTGTGTGTGTCAGTGGGAATTTATCATTGGTGCTTCTTCTTGCTTGTCTCGGCAACCTGACACTTTTTTTTGTTTTTGCTTTTGAGAGAGATAGAGAGAAAAAACATTACGTGAATCATACATATATGTACGTCCATATAGAGGTGTGTGCATGTATGTATGCTTATGGAAACCATTCTAGACCGCTATAATAAGTCAGAAAGGGCAACGAACCTTACGTATATTGGCACAAATGCATGCACACACACAACTGTATGCATATATATATGCGCGCGCGCGTGTATGTGTGTGCCCGTGTGTGTGTGTGTGTGCATATGTGTGTGTAAGTGTGTGTGTGATGCAGGAAGGCAGAATGAACAGTTTTTAATCTAAATCACAACAATCGTGTTTGTGCATTATATATGTGTGCGTGTGTGTGTGTGAGAGAGAGAGAGAGAGAGAGAGAGAGAGACCATATAGGTGATTTCTCTGAAACCAGAATACCAGAACTAGACTGGAACAAACCCCTTATTAAACACGAGACGGCGTTCAAAAGCAACTGTATTCAAAAAGCAAGTGTACACCTCACAGAGAGAGAGAGTGAGGGGGGAGAGAAAGAGAGCTAAAGGGAGGAGAGAGAGAGATGAATTGAAGAAAGGAAAGAGAGAAGGAGGGAGAAAAAACTGTAACTTATGACAAGGTATTTTGTGCAGCATTCTGCCCCGTTATGCCATACCAGTTTATTTCTTTATTGCC
>NC_068993.1:48809961-48813379 GCF_001194135.2 Octopus bimaculoides
TAGATAGATAGATAGATAGATAGATAGATAGATAGATAGATAGGGAGAGAGCGGAGAAAGAGTAGATGGGTGAATTGTATCAGAAAAGTTTCTTTAATGAAGATAGTGCCACCGTATGTTAATACACTGGACGCAAAATAGCAGTGGAGACACCTGGCTTTATACTTGTCAGTTAATTAAATGTACCAACATGTATAGATGTATAGATATGTTATATGTTTGTGTGTGTATAGTGTGTACGTATATACATATACACCTATATATATATACACATACATAAGGACAGAGAAAATTCCACACACACACACATACACATATATTATATATGTGTGTGTGCGCGCGGGCACACACACATATGACTGTGTAATCTCCAAGAGATTAGCGTTGACTGAAAATAATCCGTATCGTTATCTTCTGATTTTTTTCTATTTAAATATATACCTCCCATGTGTCCTATTTTACAATTCATAAATTCATATGCCCACTTATCTATATAGCCATATATAAATATATATAAAGGAGACCAGTAGGTGGACTGCTAATGTGCTAGAAGAAGATCACATGTAATGTGTCTACTAAGACCGAATTGTTCTCAAAGGAAATTTAGCGAAGAAACGAAAGCGTATTCGGGCAAGACAAGTAAAAATTACATTAAAAAATATTTTATCTTCTTCCTTGTTTCTGTCTGAAGCATTTTGCCATTCTGGGGCACCTCCATTGAAGCGGATTCAAAACTGTCGTTCATTCCATGTACTAAATAGGCACACCGTTGTTTAACTTCACTAACCTGGACGAGAACTAAGATATTCAACCTGATACGGCCGTAAGCAGCGCCCTCACATCTATAACAACCGTATCTCTATATGTACATATACATATCTGTCGTTCTGGGGCCGAAGGACAGCATTTCCTATGCGTATGAGCTGACCCAAATATCTTCAAAAATACTGCAAACAATGAATTTTACATTAAATGTAATTCCTCATTGTAAATACATTTCTTTTTGTTTGTTTTAGGAAAAAATCATCTTGAAAAATCATCTTAGTTTCCTCTTACTCCAACATTTTTTACTTGTTTTTTTTTCTTTTGCTTATTTTTGTTGCCTTTCCCATGTTTGTTGAAAATATTCTAATATAATTTCATTATCAGTTAGATAACTTCATTATCATATATGTATATCTTATTTCATCTATACTTTATCTCCAACATAATTTAGTTATCATGGCTGTCTATTTTTATTTTTAATTATTTATTTATTTTGTTACTTATTGAATTCCATTCCTTGACTGTGGATTCGTAATTCCCTACGTGTATTGGGGAGGGTGCGGGCCGGAGGCATAATATCATCTGTAAGGATTAATTCCTGTGTAATGAATATTTATTTAAAAAACTTGTAAAATATTCCTAGCTTATGAAAGTCTCGCAGGACTTATGTCTTATCTTTGGGATTTCCCGTGACGTTAGTTAGAGTCGAATGTACAAAATAAAAAACCAAGAAAAACGCCATAGATGTCATCGGAACCCGGCGCCAGTCGCACCACGGAAAACTTTTTTGTCGCGTTACCCAGCGATAATGATTTCCAACAAGGTTGACATGAACCTCTCGTGCAGTGAATAACTTCCGGTCCATGTGCTCTCACCAACAGAACAAACAACTTTATGAGTCAATGGTCGCTACATCTGCTGAAAATAATAAGCAAAACCCCCTCAGTTCACACACTTTACTGTTCTAAAATAACGAAAGAACACATTATGCAATTCGTTTTTGTATCTGGTTTGAAAATTCTTGATGTGAACTCGTGTGCTGACAGACCTAAAGCAACCTTGGAATAGAGACGGTATGTCATTTATAAGGCTTTGTCTGTCTGGTGACAGAAGGACTTTGACAATTTTACTGATTGATTGATTGATTGGGTGGCCGAGCGATTAATCAAACAATTGATTAGTTAAGTGGTTAGACAGTTAACCAACCGAAAAATATAAAAAAAGGAAGGGAAATAGAACAGTGCGTGTGTTTATTATTGGCATAATGACGGTTCCGAAAATCAGCAAAGCACTATGCAGTGTAGTTCTACATGCGCCTAAAAAAACCGTGATAGTCACGTGTGAAGTGCTTTAGGACTAATTAACATCACCAACAACACGAGACTCACCACGCGGCCAGTTGATCCGCTAGAGAGAGCAGTGAGTCATTCCTTAAATTACACTGATCTCTTTAATTAACGTACAAGCATATTGTAAATTGTAGTCCTAGATACACATAAAGGCGAGGTGGCCACGGCTGAAATTATTTTTTTGATGAATAAGAAATACACAACTTGAAGACTAACCTGTAGCTCAATCACAATAATCGTTTTAACTATAGGCACAAGACAGTAAATTTAGAGTGAGGGAGTGAGTATGTTGATTACACAGACCTCAGCACTCCGCTGGTGCTTATTTTATCGATAGCTGAAAAGACAAAATGGAAGTCGACCTCGGTAGAATTCGTAATCAGAGCGTAAGCAGCCGAAAGATACACTAAGAATTTCATTGAAAGTTCTCACAATTTGCTTTATGTGCCATCATTCAGACAAAGACAAGCAAAAACGATGGATCCATCGTTGCGTTACATGTTTAAATCGTTGCCCGGTTAAATACCACCGTCTTATTAGTGCAAAGACGGTTTTTGCTGGAATGCAGTATGTTGCAGTCATTTGGAACGGGTCCCTGTGCTTGAGGACATCAAGATCCCTTTCTAAGTTCTCTCAGCAGTGTGTGAGCTCATTGCTAGAAGGGCCATAGGTGCTGCTCTCCCACCTCTCACAAGATCACAATAGAAAACCAAAAAGGGGAAAAGAAAAAGAGAGAATATTCTCTCTTAACTAATACTTCGTATGTCTTTGACGTAAGCAGTGAATAACATACACCGGCTCCAGTAGTAATTATTTTCATTATTATCTTTTTCTTTTTTTACGTTTAACTATATTCCAAATGGAATGCAAATTGCTGTAGTAAAAACTTGCCTGCGGCATAGTTCCTCATGGCCAAATTTTCTGCGAGAGTTTCAAATCTCAAACCAATTCCAGATGAAGCCATTTTAGCACTTTAAGTCGAATGACAACTTGGAACTTGTTCTGGATCACCCCCAGCAATAACAAGAACAACAACGACGACTACTACTGCTACGACAAGAACAACAACAATGACAATGAAATCAACAACACCAACAACAATAACAACAGACATAATAATAACGACCATGACAACAACAAAAGCAACAACAAATACACTTGGCATCTGCTTATTTATTTCCGTTTCTGGAGGCTAAAACTACCCAAAGAATTTTAAAAGACAAAAAATAAAAAAAACTATTTTCCATAATATAAAACTTAACTCCGATTGAAAGACAAAAGATGGCAATCGAAGGTTTCCCCCT
>NC_068993.1:48813880-48814320 GCF_001194135.2 Octopus bimaculoides
CACCAACATCACCACCGCTGCTGCCACCACCACCACCAGTATTACTATTACCACCACTACACCCACCACCTTTGTACTACCCCCGCCACCGCTGCAGCAGCCACCATCACCACCATTACGCCCACTAGTACTACTCCTCCTCGTCCTCCTCTCACCACCACCACTATTACTACTACTACTACTACTACTACTACTACTACTGATGCTGCCACTACAACTACAACTACTACTGCTACTACTACTACTACTACTACTACAATCTCATCTTGTCTTGAAATTTGGAGACATTCTGAAGATTAGAGATTCAGAGAGGTGATCCATAAAAATGAGGCCCATTCAACAACATCAACAACAACAACAACAACAACAACAACAACAAGTAGGCCAGCAACAACTAATTATTCCTATTATTACTGAAAGTATTAGTACCAACACTACTA
>NC_068993.1:48820245-48823553 GCF_001194135.2 Octopus bimaculoides
AGCCATACACACCATACATCACATAGAGAAGACAACGAACAGAGATGAGAGAGAGAGAGAGAGAAAGAGAGAGAGAGAGAGAGAGAGAAAGAGAGAGAGAGAGAGAGAGAGAGAGAGAGAGGAGAGATGAGAGAGGGAAAGAGAGAGAAAAAAGTTAGAAACAAGAAGACAAAGAAAGAGGGAGGGAGAGAGACAGACAAAGAAATACATTCATTGATGCACGAACATAAATACATACACACAAAAGCTCTCATACACATGCATACAAAAGCAACGCACGTACGCACCACACAAACCCACAGTCGCACAGACATATATGCGTATATATATATATATATATATATATATATGTATGTATATACACGCATATATGTATGTATATATGTATGTATGTCTGTATGTGTGTTTGTGTATTGTATGGGTACTGTGCGAGTGATCATATGTGCAAGTAAGGGCATATGAACTAGCTGAGTAGCAGAAAATTTTTTTACTTTCAAGCGAGGTACTCTGTCAGAAAGACAGACAAACAGACAGAAGACAGACAGAAACATACGTATACACATTCATACATACATGCATACATACATACATACATACATACATACATACATATATACATACGTACATGCATACACACATACATACATACATACATACATACATACATATACATACATACATACACATCACATTCATGCTCTAGCTTGATGGAGTTGGGATCATCCGAGGTTAGTGGTCCCAGACCCAGAACCGCCATCGTCCGCAGAGCTGACCACGTCTTAGAGTGAGAACCCTCCCATCGCGGGCTGTCCTGTGCCAGTCCCTTTGTAATATTTACGTTGGTCAGGAGTATGCAGTGATGAGATCTGATGTTGCGCAGTACTGTTTCTTCTGGTCCATGCCGTAACAAGATTAGGTTTCATCTGCGGGGAGGATTACTGGTCGGCAAATGGGGCTACCATCTAGGCGATGAGACGGCGCGCCGCGTGTCACCGTTAACCTAGAACATGCGCGGGAGACCGGCTCACGGTCCTACAAGAAGCAAATTTACCAACGGTTACCCTCTCTCGGATCTATGGAACATGCAAACCCTCTTACCATAACAAAGCCAAACAAAGGAGGGCATACATATAAATACATACATGCATACACACACAAACACACACACACATAAGCTTTGTGCGTAGATTTGGTAGACGGAAACTGAAAGAAGCCCGTCGTGTGTGCGTGTGTGTTTGTGTGTCTGTGTTTGTCCCCCAACATCGCTTGACAAACGATGCTGGTGTGTTTACGTCCCTGTAACCTAGCGGTTCGGCAAAAAGGTCCTAATAAATAAGTACTAAGCTTACAAAGAATAAGTCCTGGGGTCCATTTACTCGACTACAGGTGGTGCTCCAGCATGGCTGCAGTCAAATGACTGAAGCAAGTAAAAGAATAAAAGAATATATATATATATATATATATATATATACTCACATACACACACATACACATTTATATATGTGTATGTATTAATTGCGAGTAGGGACACCGTATTTCCTTTTGCAACCGTTATATACTACCAAGTATAAGACGGCGTGTTGTTATGCTGGGTAAAATGCGAAGCGGTTTTTCACCTCCTAAGGTTTTGAATTAAAATTCTGCCGAGGTCGACTTAACCTTTCAAGCTTTCGGAATCGATAAAATAAGTACCAATTGAGCACTGGGATTGATTCAGTCAACTTACCTTCTCCTGCTCCTCGGAGATTGTTTACTTTCTGAAACCAATTTACCACCAAGAATATTCAAGATTTATAAGTCGATACTATGTCCTACTTTTTCTGTTAGCAGTGCGTTGTTTTCATTTTTGCGTTTATATCTACAGATTTTCTTTAGTATTTAGTGTCAGCATTGCAAGTTCGGTGCGGTGCTAAAGAAGGAGCAATTGTTCCTGAAATATGCATTTACACCCATTCCCTATTGTTCTGTCTTGTTTACATAGACGCATTCGAACGCAAAACGTCCTAACTTTCAGTGGTGGCTCAAAATTCTATAGAAAATTTGTAGAGATAAACTGGCAAATGAAAACAACGCACTGCTAACACACAAGGTTCGGCACACTATTGGACTTATAACCCCTTATATATAACTGATAGTATGTTGAGGTTGAAAAACGAAATACGTTGTCCCTGCAAACAATTTATACGTACGTAGAAGTTGCCAGGAATGTGTAAACATGTAAATTGGTCTTTCCGCTAAATTTGTTGGCTATTTAAGCGGTGTGTTCTTGGGTAGCTAATGGGTTTGATGTGGTGCTAAAGAAGGAACGATAACTCTTGAATTATGCATATGCACCCATTACCTGTCTTCGATCGCATTGTTTATATAAACGTGTTCAGATACGAAAAGTCGTAGCTTACAGCGCTGGCTCGAAATATTTAAGAAAATATGCAGAAATAAACTCAACACTATATGTATGCGTGTATCTGTGTGTGTGTGTGTGTATTTAGGAATATATATATATATATATATGCATGTGTGTGTTTGTGTGCGTGTGCGTGTATGTGAGTGTGTGTGTGTGTGTGTGTGTGTGTGTGTGTGTGTGTGTGTGTGTGTGTGTGTGTGTGTGTGTGCGTGTTTATATCCGTGTGTGTCTGTATGTGCATGCGTTCTCATGATATCCACTCCACGCATTCTCATATGTTCACCTCGCAATTCAGGGCGTGAAGTGATAAACATAATGACAAATGAAAGGGAGATGAATCAACACGGAAATACATCAAGTGAGATTTCGAATATCGTGTAAAGAAAAATTTAAGGAAGGCGGAAGTAAAGGAAAAAAGAAAAATGTATGTAAAACAAAAAAAAAAAAGAAAACAAGAAACAAAGAAATAAACAAGACCCAAAACAGTAGGGAATATATAAGAAAACATGCATACATTAATACACATATAGGTGCAGGCGTGGCTGTGTGGTAAGAAGGTAGATTCCCAACCGTATGGCTCCGGTTTCAGTCCCACAGCGAGGCCTCTTGAGCAAGTGTCTTCTGCTAGAGCCTCGAGCGGACCAAAGCTTTGTGAGTGGATTTGGTAGACGGAAACTGAAAGAAGCCCCTCATATATATATTTGATTTATCATCCGACATTTTCTTTTAGTCGTAACTTCTTTCTTACATTTCTGATTTTCTATTTTCTTCGTTTTTATCTTCTTTTTCTTTTCAATTTCTTCTGTTTCTTTCGCCTCCACGCGTCCTTCTTCTTCTTCTTCTTCTTTTTCTTCTTCTTCTTCTTCTTCTTCTTCTTCTTCTTCTTCTTCTTCTTCTTCTTCTT
>NC_068993.1:48824738-48825756 GCF_001194135.2 Octopus bimaculoides
GATGATGGTGGTGGTGGTGGTGGTGGTGAAGATGGTCATGTTAGTTAGTGGTGTTCACAGTGGTGGAGTTAGTAGTTGTGAACGTGGTGGTAACGGTGGTGGTGGAGGTCGAAGTGGTGGTGATGGTGATAGTGAAGGTGGTTTTGCTTGTGGTAGTGGTGGTGGTGGTATAGAGCTATGAAGGTTGGTGTCTCCATAGCGCCGGCTGTTGTCAATGCGATACTTGCGACGTTAGGGAGAGGTGGAAATGATGAGGATGACGATGATGATGATGCTGATGATGATGACGACCATGAAGAAGATAAGTATGGCAAGGACGACCAACACGAAGTGATGGCAACAAAGACAATTGTCGGTAAGGATGTACACAATGAAATTAGTACAAAAGACAGGCAACAGAATTAAATAAACAATGAATCCTGTTAATATACATACATACACACACACACACACATCTACATATTTGTGTCTATGTATACTAATACATATATGCATACACACACATAGATAGATAGATAGATAGAAAGATAGATAGATAGATAGATAGATAGATAGATAGATAGATAGATAGATAGATAGAAAGATAGATAGACAGACAGATAGATAGATAGATAGATAGATAGATAGATAGATAGATAGATAGATAGATAGACAAACAAGCAGACAGACAGACTGACGGACAGATAGGTAGATAGATATAGTGTTTATATTTTTCCATTAAACAAATCTGAACTCAAATGATTTATATGCCAAAGGATCAAAGAGGCAATATTTCATATTTTGGAAACATAAACGTACACACCTCATTTTATTTTTGATTACAACTGAACAATTGTAATTTTGATCATATTAGTGCTGGCGTGTATGTGTCTGTATGTGAGTGTGAGTGTGCGTCGGTGGGTGTATGGGTTTGAGTAAGTCTGTAAATAGAATGTGTGCGTGTGTATGTGTGTATTTGTGTATATTTGTGAGTGTGTGTGACCGTGTGTTCATATATATATATATATATATATATATA
>NC_068993.1:48828036-48828848 GCF_001194135.2 Octopus bimaculoides
ATATATATATATATATATACTGTCACTCTGAGCGAAAAGTGCTACAAGAACTTTTGACTCGAGACAAATATAAAAAACTACTCTAATTCGATGTCAGAGTATCCGCATAAGTCGAGTCATATTACTTGTAATAATGAAGTATTATTGGAACTATACAACTCAGTGTGTGTGTGTGTATTTGTGAGTGTGTGTGTGCGCGTGTGTGTGCGTGTGAGAAGGAGAGAGAGAGAGAGAGTATGTATGCATAGTGGGTGATGTATACAAATGGTTGTACGTGTGTGCGTTTCCAGTGTTAAAAATTAATAAAAATAATTATCTGAGATATATGCGGAGGGCCACATGATCCACTAAATTCCTTTAGATGCTACTCCAGCATGGCTTCTGTGGAATATCTAAAATTAGTAAAATGTCAAAGAAGACACAAAAAGTTATTGTGAGTGTGCGCGTGTGTGTTTATGTGTGTGTGTGTCTGTGTGTGTCTGCAAGTGTATGTGTGTGCATGCAAATAAAAACGCACGCGGACATTCACCTCACTTCAAATGATATATATAATACAGTATATGCAATGATATGTGGATATGAACATCACCATTATATATACGTCTGTGTGTGTGTGTGTGTGTGTGTGTGTTACGTATATATGTACATGCATATATGTGCATACATACACACATGTCTATATATACATATATATATATGTAGATATATATGTATGAGTGTATATATATTCATACAGTTATATATATATCTTTACGTATATGTATATATATATATATATATATATATATATATATATATATATATATATATAT
>NC_068993.1:48830058-48831692 GCF_001194135.2 Octopus bimaculoides
TATATATATATATATATATATATATAATTTGTATGTATGTATATATGTACATACATACATATATATATGTATTTATAATACACATGGTTTATTTATGTTTATATCTGTATGTGTGTGCGTGGTTGTGTGTGTGTGTGTGTGTGCGTGTATAAATACATATATATTATATACATACATGCATGTATGTTTGTATATAAATATAAACTTAGCAGCTAGTGTGTGCGTGTGTGTGTGTTTAAACAGATTTATATATAAGAATTCACAAAATCATGACACAGGTATCTGAAAATACATACATATATATTAAGAACATAAACACACTAGTCACACACATATACGTACTTACATAAACTTACCAACAGCAAATATTACACTTTACTAAACACTCTCTTTTCATTCTCTTTCTCTCTCTCTCTCTCTCTCTCTCTCTCTCTCTCTATCTCTCTCTTGCTCTCCTTCTTACATTGTCTTATTATGTAGGTAGGCAGACGACACATCTGCACTCACATAAAATCACGGGCGCTCAAACCTGCAGATAAACACACACACACACACACACACATATAATCATACATTACGTATGAGAAGTCACATAAAAGCAACAAATATTCTATACCACCTCATCGCCATTGCTATATATTGTAATATTGTACACCACACACACACACACACACGTTCATATGCACACGCACACACACACATATATATATATACACACGTGAGCGCGCTCACACATACCACAGCACACAGCCACACACAAAGACACGTCCAATTACATTATATTCTTCATGGACATATAAATATCTGATGTACGTACATAAATATACACATACATACATACATACATACATACATACATACATACATACATACATAGATGCAGGCATACATACATGCATACACACAGACGTAATGGTCGTATATTATCTATGTGCATTCAAACATCCAGTGTACGAGACATGCACTGACAGTAAACATGCACCCTTTTAATGGACATGCATATATCCACAAACAGCCACATGCACACACATTTGCACTTACACATACACAAACACACACAACGATACACACTCTATAACGACCGCCATCGCCGCCATGACACACAGCGGCAACGCTTTACCACCACACGTCACTCGGAGACCATCACAAAGCTAATCCCTGTTAGGTTTCACGCCATGACCGGCCAAAAACCTTTTAAACGGTTTCACTATTAGCAAGAATTCCGCACATACCGGTACAATAGATGGTATCAAAGTCTCATTATGATTTTCATCCGTTTTCCCCGCATCAAGCGAAACAAACCAATCATCTCTTAAACAACTTGCCGCCATTTTGTCCACAACTTTCCCCCTTCTCCTTCCTCTGTCAGCCTTCACTGCTATCACAAGCGATCAAACTGCACACAAACTAACAGCTTTGAAGGTTCAAAAATATATACACTATACTTCGCTCCTTTTCATTCCGTGGGTAAATTTTCACCGTTGCTTTACTTAGTGGCATTTCCATTTCCCTATTTAAGTCTTTATCTCCTTCTCTCTCATTTGTGGATGAATGTGTGCATGTGTCTCCGTGCGTGTGTGTGTGTGTGTGTGTGTGTGTGTGTGTGTGTGTGTGTGTGTGTGTGTGTGTGTGTG
>NC_068993.1:48833439-48835075 GCF_001194135.2 Octopus bimaculoides
AAATCTTATATGGACCCAATACATTAACTTGTGTAGGTTGAACTATGTAGGGAAAGAAACCTGGATACTTCTTGCAATACATACCAATACAAACATCTATGGTAAATATTTTTTTCAGTGACCCTTAAAATACTATTGTAGTTCCCCAATTTACTATCTTGTTGCGTGGACCCTGAAAAATCTTATATCGGCCCTACACATTAGTTTGTGTAGGTTGAACCATGTAAAGATAGAACCCTAGCTATTTCTTGCAATACACACCAATACATACATCAAGCGCAAAATACTATTTTGGACCCCCAATTTACTATTTTTTTTTTTTTTTTTTTGCGTGGACCCTCAAAAATCTTATATGGACCCAATACATTAACTTGTGTAGGTTGAACTATGTAGGGAAAGAAACCTGGATACTTCTTGCAATACATACCAATACATTCATCTGAAGCAAATTTTTTTGAGGAACCCTTGAAATAATATTGTGGATCCCAAATTTACTATTTTGTTGCGTGGTCCGCCCCACGCCCCCAAATCTTATATGGACCCACATGGGCCATACAGACCCCGGTCGAGAATCACTAATGTAAAACACATTCTCAAGGAACACGACAGAAGAAAATATGAAAAGAATTTGGAAGAGAAAGGGAGATATACGTGCAGAAAGAACAGAAAAAATAAGGAGATATTGTCAGATACATGATTGTGTATATACTATTTGCAAGTATTATACGCATATACGAAGATATCTGCATAGCCATACATACACACATACACATATGTATATCTGCGTTCACATACACATATATGCATTTATAAAACATACATATATATTTATATACACACAAACAGGTTCACACACACTATATGCACCCATATGTATTACATCCGCTGTTTCTTTCCATGTTACATCACCTTTGAACTTTGGGAAACCTTTTTGCAGCACACCCAAAGAATTTGCCAACTTTGATAAGTAATTATCGGAATTTGAACTCTAACGCACACCCAAGCGCACACATATTACATACATGCGTACGTACATACATACATACATACATATAAACATGCATGCGTTTATACGTACATAATGCATATATGCATGCATTCATAGATATACATACATCAATGCAAGCAAATATATATATATAATATAGATGGATAGATAGATAGATATACATATATATATGTATACATATATATACATATATATATATACATATATATATAGTACATAAGTATATATGTACTTATGTATTATATACATATATATACATGTATGTGTGTGTGTGTGTGTGTGTGTGTGTGTGTGTGTAAGATCACAAAAATCTACAAACATACGCGCGTGGCACCTTAATTCAATTACTGACATATATACATGTACACAAACGCCCACAAACAGAGAGAAACATGTGCATAAACACACACACACACACACACACGACATATACTTCTGCGGAGACGCATATAAATATACATATAGTCAGATAATCAGCCATCCTATAAATTTATGTTCTCTTATTCATATTCATATACATATCAAATATACAATTAGATACATGTGTCAAACAGAACATTTCCTATATCATCGCATACACACACACACACACACACACACACACACACACACACACACACACACACA
>NC_068993.1:48835773-48840585 GCF_001194135.2 Octopus bimaculoides
AGAGATAGATAGATAGATATATGTATGTATGTATGTATGTATATACTTATATGTATATCTGTCTATGTATATAAGTATATACATGCAAGCGTGTATGTGCGTGTGTGTGTGTGTGTGTGTGTGTGTGTGTGTGTATGCGATGATATAGGAAATGTTCTGTTTGACACATGTATCTAATTGTATATTTGATATGTGTCTTTGGCAGTTCTCAATATCAGCCTTCTTCTTTGATCAATACCATTCTGATATTTGCCATTCTGATATTTACATTTCTACCGTCATCGCAGTCATGTAAAAATCCATTTACACAAACACGAGGCGACGACGATGCTGAAGATCGCAGCGAAAATACAGAAAGTTTTTAGGCGAAGCTGTTGATGATAGCGATGATAGCGACGATAGTAATATTGGTGATGGGGTGGCGGCCGATGGTTGATTCTGTTAGGGGTATCTGTCATCTACCCAGAAATTAGAGCTGGAATGAAGCAGAAGGCAGATCCGACGGATAAACTAAAATGAAAGTGGAATATTTAGTTTGACATTAAATGGAAGGAGGAAATCAAGTTGTGCTCCGTAAGATGTTATAAATATTTATGGAACATCTCCGAATGACTCAGAGGAGCAGACTGAAGCTGTTTTCCCTCTCCATTTATGTCTGTTTCCTGTCTTTTCCATAATAATCTATCTATCTATTTATCTATCTAGCTTTATCTATTTACGACTCTCTCTCTCTCTCTCTCTCTCTCTCTCTCTATATATATATATATATATATATATATATATATATATATATATATATATGTATCCATCTATATGTCCACCGCGTTCTCTATCTATCCACCCCTCTCTCTCTATTTACCTCTGTCTATCTATCTATCTACCTATCTACCTATTTATCTATCTATCTATCCATCTATCTATCTACCTACCTATCTATCTATCTCTTCCTCTCTCTCTTTCTCTCTCTATGTCTATCTATCTATCTATCTACCTATCTATTTCTTCCTCGCTCGTTCTCTCTCTCTCTCTCTCTCTCTCTTTCTTACTCTCTTACTCTCTATCTATCTATCTATCTATCTACCTACCTAACTACCTACCTATTAATCTCTTCCTCTCTCTCTCTCTCTCTCTCTCTCTCTCTCTGTCTATCTATCTGTCTACCTACCTACCTACCTACCTACCTATGTATCTCTTCCTCGCTCTCTCTCTTTCTCTCTTTCTCTCTCTCTCTCTATCTATCTATCTATCTATCTATCTATCCATTTATCAGTCTATTTAACTATCTGTATACTTTTCAATATATCTTTCTACCTCTCTACCTCGCACCACCTATGTATCCACCCCACCCCACTGTCTATTTCTCTAGATATACCGGTCTTCTTTTCGCCCGATTTGCTGGATATAGCGTAGAGTTGTTAAGAATAAATTTACTACAGCGTCGTACTGTCGTTGATGCATATTTAACATTCTGAAACAAAATCCAATTAGTTAGAACGTTAAACTGCATGATTACCAACTATTCAATATTTGGAAGTATATATCTATGTGTAAAATATAATTCCTATGCAGATAGAACGTATAGTTTTTGTAACAATATTGACTGGTATATTTACGTCCATCATTTCGATTCAAATATTTGATTTGTAACTCACTGAAAACAGAAACGATTAAATATAAAGTCCACTTTGGCAGGAATTGAACTCGGGATGTAAAGTGACACTTGCTGGTTAATGTCAATACAGAATGATGTTCTGTGTAATGCAGAAGTGCTTCAGCGAAGTCAAAGAGGTAAACATAATTACTTCGGTATATATCGATATCAAACGTTACAAGGGCGGCAAGCTGACAGAAACGTTAGCACGCCGGGCGAAATGCTTAGCGGTATTTCGTCTGCCGTTACGTTCTGAGTTCAAATTTCGCCGAGGTCTACTTTGTCTTTCATCCTTTCGGGGTCGATAAATATAGTACCAGTTACGCACTGGGGTCGAGGTAATCGACTTAATCCCTTTGTTTGTCCTCTCTATGTTTAGCCCCTTGTGGGCAATAAATAAATAACAATCGTTAGCACACCAGACAAAATGTTTAGCGGATTTCGTCTGTCTTTACGTTCCGAGTTCAAATACCGTTGACGTCGATTTTGCCGTTCATCATTTCGCGGTCGATAAAATAAGTACCAATTGACTACTAGGGCCAATGTAATCAACTAATTTTCCCCACCCCCTTGAAATTACAACGGCGGCGAGTTGGGAAAATCGTCAGCATCCCGGACAAAATATTCAGAGGCATTTTGTCCGGTTTTACGTTTTGTGTTCAAGTGCCACCGAGGCTGACTTTGCTTTTCAGCCTTTCGGAAGAGATAAGATTCAGTACTTACAAACCACTGGCGCAGGGATCGATATATTCGACTTTCCCCCTCTACACCAAAATCTTTGGCCTTGCGCCAAACTTTGATACCAAAGGCAACGAACCGGCGTAATCATTAGAGCGTTTGACAAAATTTCAAGCGATATGTCTTCTAGCTCTCTATGCTCTGAGTTCAAAACTGATCCCTCTTCCCACCGACGTCAACTTAACCTTTCATCGCTCGGGGTCGTTAAATTGCAGTGCCAGGTCAGTACATGGGTCGACAGTATCAACAAACGGTTCTCTTCTCAGATGTTCTGGCTTTGTGCCTACATTAGAGACAATTAATGTTACGGTCAAAGGATCGTTTCAAAATTTAGATTAAGGTCACTAGGGCAAGAGCGGGGTTGGTCGATTAAATCGATTCCAACACTTGACTGGGACTCCCATTTTATTGAACTCGGCAGGTCGAAAAGGAAGGTTAATCTCAGAGGGATTTGCACACGGAACATAACGTGTTGGAAGAAATGTCGCCTAGCATTTTGTTCGGTGCAGTAACGTTTGTGTTAAATAATCGCTTTTTTAGTGTAAAATAGTTATAATTATTATAATAAAGTAATAGCAAATATACATACCGGTTTATGAGTATTTATAATAGAGACATCAAATGTAACTTTTATTTCAATAAACATCGTATATATATGAAAGAGAAAGAAAGGAACGATATTGAATTGTCGACTTCTGTTTACGTGACAGGTCTATAATATATATGTATGTATGTATGTATGTATGTATGTATGTATGTATGTATGTATGTATGTGAGTGTGTCTGTGTCTGTGTGTGCGGAGGGGTGTAAGTGTGTGTACGTCTCTCTCTCCCTCTCCCCCTCTCTCTCTCTCCCCTCTCTCTCTCTCTCTCTCTCTCTCTATCTATCTATCTATCTATCTATCTATCTATTTGTCCACCGAGCTCTCTATCTATCCTCCCCTCTCTCTTTATTTACCTCTATCTATCTATCTGTTTATCTATCTATCTATCTATCTATCTATCTATCTATCTAGAGTTCTTCATTGATTTAAAAGAAAGAGCGATAAAGATCTTTAAGGTTCCACATGTTCAAGGGCCTGGCGCTAAATACCTACATTGGTAACTTTGTCTTCAACGTGTGTTTAAAATGGATGCAATACTCGGAATAATTCCGAGATCCAATAAAACTTCAAATTATAAACAAACGACAATCATCAAAATGAATGACTGCAGTAAATGGACAAGCTTCATTTTTAATTAATACATTCGCCATTATGTTTCTCTATTTCGATCTATTAAACTCATCATACAATAATAACTGAGTTTAATTGTTATTTTGCTCATAAATGAGATCGGTTGAACGAATCGGATTATCGATAATACATTACAGACACCGTAATAATTACTATCTCCATTAAATCAAATCGGATTTTTAAACAGGTAAGAAGAATTTTATTGTATACAGTTTCCACTCTAGCCTTTTGCCGTTAGCACAAATAACAAGCTTAAATCAATATGGTCATATTTTCTAAATTAGGCCGCACAAACAAATTATATTATATTAACATTGTGTATCAAGAAAGAACATCTAAGTTGCACATTAAAGTTGCTGAAGAAATAATGCTACATTTCTGTCTATTTGCGTTTTATTTTGGTATATAAGATTTGTAGATTAGGTTCGGCTTAAAACGAATGCAAAACCCGCAAATGAGATGTAAGGCCATTAAAATTTACCACTTAAATTACTATCCATCCATCCATCCATCCATCCATCCATCCATCCATCCATCCATCCATCCATCCATCCATCCATCCATCTCTCCATCCATCTTCTCTGCTCACTATTCGTTGAAAGATCACGGGTGAAGTAGCCTCAGGTACTGCGTCTACAAGCTACTATCAGAAGCAACTGGCATTACACATTCCGGCTGAGGAATTCCAAATACATTTCGTGGATCGCTACCTCAACATCTCCTTTATAGGATCCAGTGGCTAAGGACATCATCAGGAGGAACCACTTCCGGTTTCGGCCCCCTACTCCGCTACCGTTTTCGAGTGGCAGAGACCTGCCTTTCGGACGTGTCTTCAGCTCTGGTGTTGAGTGCGTTTTTTTTTCTCCTTTCATTCTCAAGCATAATAAACTGAGACTATAGATTTTAACCAATCATCACCCCCTTATTAACCCCTACTTACCACACAGCCTAAACCTTTAAACCTATACTTACTGACTCAAAGGGAAGCTACTATTAGCCGCTTTTTAAATAAGAGAAGTACACAACCACAACTTCAACCGCTGTTCAAACTGGAATTTTGGTGGCACACCTATTTTTGCACTCAGAGCCCATGCCTATTAGCTTGTGCCATCCTAACGTAAATTCCTCATATTCTCTCTCTCATTCACTCTCTCTCTCTCTCTCTCTCTCTCTCTCTCTCTCTCTCTC
>NC_068993.1:48840783-48844898 GCF_001194135.2 Octopus bimaculoides
ATATATATTATATATATATATATTTATATATATATATTGCTCGTGGTGTCAGAGTATGTATTTGCTTATGTGTAAGTGTCTTCTATTATTCTTACAACGGTACAAAATGTTTCAGTGTCAACCCACAGGTTCTGAGATCAAATCACATGACAAAAGCAGTGCAAAGTCAAAAATACTTGGTGGTGTTATGCTGAACCCAGCAAATCATGTGTTATGGCATCAACCGTTAACAAGAAGCAAAATTGAATATATTCATGGTTGACATCCATAGAGGCAAGCTATCATGACAGAAGATTGATAAATTGATAAATGGATATCTTATTTAGTAACATTGTATCATGTTTTGAGCACAGTCTCTGCTCGAATGTTCTAAAGGTAAACGATACATCTTGTATTTTGATAAGAAAAAAAAAGTGTTGCTGCTTTATATTACAAGTGTTGTTTGTATTTTATAATTTTTTTTTTAAATTTCTATTCCGTTTTTTGTTTTCTCTTTTACTTTCAATGTCATCATCTTGTTATTCTGTTTTTCTGAGTTCTACAAACAGAATCAGTAACATTTCTCAGTGAAGAAAAAAAAAAAAAAAAAAAAAACATGGAGGCAATCATCACATCTTCGTTCATCAGAGACAAGCAAATCAGACCCGTTATTATACTAGGAAAAAACACTGGTATGTGTTGTGGCATTAAATAAATATGCTGTTTATCTATAATAGACGTAGATAAAAGGCCATTATATTGATTACAGAAATCACTCGAGTAAAACAAACAAATCGAAATAAAACTAACAAAACAATTGCTAAAACTGTGAACAGACACTGGAGCCAGACTATGTTCTTGCATTACATATCAGTCGCGATAGAGTTTCTTTCTGTTAGAGAGAGAGAGTGACTGGTTTATATGTACTCTGGCTTGCATTCCTCTGTGAGGAGATAGAGCAATGTTTAAACTCTTAACTTAACCCAAACATAAACAGTAAAGCAGACGTCTAAATGGCTGAGATGGGTGGTTAACAAGAAATTTCTAAACTATTAAACACCGCATGTGTAGAAGATATTTTTTAAAATATGGTTAGGTGGTTTACGTGTTCGCTTCGCAACTGTGTGCAAGTGGATTCAGATCCCACTGTCAGTGATTTGAGCGAGTGTCTTCTAGTATAATAGAGAATATTGAATAGGCGCAGGAGTGGCTGTGTGGTAAGTAGCTTGCTCACCAACCACATGGTTCAGTCCCACTGCATGGCACCTTGGGCAAGTGTCTTCTGCTATAGCCTCGGGCCGACCAAAGCCTTGTGAGTGGATTTGGTAGACGGAAACTGAAAGAAGCCTGTCGTATATATGTATGTGTATGTATATGTTTGTATATCTGTGTTTGTCCCCCCAACATCGCTTGACAACCGATGCTGGTGTGTTTACGTCCCCGTAACTTAGCGGTTCGACAAAAGAGACCGATAGAATAAGTACTAGGCTTCCAAAGAATAAATCCTGGGGTCGATTTGCTCGACTAAAGGCGGTGCCCCAGCATGGCCGCAGTCAAATGACTGAAACGAGTAAAAAAAGCAGAAAAAAAGAGCCTTTCGATAAACAAAATGGCGGGAATGAAACTGAGAGGACAGAAGCTGAGGATGCTCGGCGTATACATACACATGTACACACACATACATATATATGACGAGCTTCTGCATAGTTTCCATCTGCCAATTTCACTGGCAAAATACTGATCAAGCCAAGTCTATTGTAGAAGGTTCTTACTCAAATTTATGCATATTATGATCGAACCCTCATCGCGTAGCTGCAAATTGAACTTCTTAACCCTACGGCTATGCCTGCGCTATATCTCTCAGTGATCCCTCACTGGAACACGAAAACTGAGCTCCAAATTTATGTCCGTCCTGGGGAAACGAGAGGATACCTATACAGTCGCACACTAGAACAGAAATAGCAGCCAAGTTTTTAAATTTACCCCTTAAACCCGTACTTCTGTCTGTAAGGACACTACATAAAGTAATCACGGATACACTATAACTTTAAAATAATAACAAAAATATGGAGTAGTCACGTTTGGAACGCCTTGGATCCAAGATCTACAGGATTAAGACTGTTGTGTACTTAGAGCATAACATCTTGACTGACTTTAATTCACAACTTCGAAAACTCGGATGAAGTTCATAATTCGTGTCATTGTGGTTGAAATGAAATCAGTATAAAATATCAGTTATGTTATTGTTAACCTATTTCATGCAGTGACAATTAAAATCTAATACGTATAATTGCATTTTAAAGTATTTTGCAAAACACGGGACTCAAATCCCGATATGTTTCTAGTTTATTATAGCCTCATCAGTGAAAGTATATTATTAAGAGGGACGTTAACTCAAACACTCCACTTGCAAAATAGTTACGTTAATATTAATGCATTTAATGCTGAGAGTATTAAAGACAGCTAGACTAGAAGTACTTACGCGGTAATGAAAAGGAACAACAACAAAAAAAAACAATATAAATCAATGATTATTATTATTATCATTGTTCTATTAATATGTTAGGTTTTGATTTACTTCATTTGAAAACCAATAATCACCTTACGGCTGGAATTCGTATACTTAAAAGAAGGAATTTTACTTAATTCGTCCTCTGTCACTAGTTTAATATGAATGGCGGTTTTCTAGAGACGCTAATTTTAAATACCAATTAGATGAAAAACGAACAGTTCAAAGAGATTTGAGGTCTGGTTCGTGTATAATGAGTTTAATGGATTCAGCGATTAAGCGCAAATGAACTGCATCCAAACTATTCTTCTTCTTCTCCTCCTTCTTCTTCTTTTTCTTCTTTTTCTTCTTCTTCTTCTTCTTCTTCTTCTTCTTCTTCTTCTTCTTCTTCTTCTTCTTATTATTATTATTATTATTATTATTATTATTATTATTATTATTATTATTATTATTATTATTATTGTTGTTGTTGTTTTATTTCTTTGTGCTATTGCTTATGCTTTCGTTCTTTTACCGCAATGCCGAGTGCACCTATATATACGCCTATATACAGTTTTATCTCGCTGCTCTTTCCTTTTCTGTTAAATCTACCTATATATAATATACGTGTAGTGACGAGCAGAGCTTTCTGCTTTTATGTTGCGTATATTTAGTAAATGATGGGGTTTTGGTTATATTTGTCTGCATTTTCTCTTTTTTTTTTTATAATCATTCACAAATGTAATCCTAGAGGGAGAGAATTAGCCGTGGCGTTAGAATGTCTGATAGAATGCATTTCGCTTTTTGTACAAGCTCGCTACGCTCTGAGATCAAATCCCGCCGAGGTCAATTTCGCCTTTGATACTTTCACGCTCGATAAATAAACTATAAGTCATATATAATTCTTTCGTTTCGATACTTCTCGTTCATTTTTTCTTCATTTTTTTGTGTCTCGTTTTCATTCTGGTATAAATCGGCCGTGGTCAGATGTGCAGAGGGAAGGCCTCTACCACATCAAAAAATACCCAAGACAACATATGTCCCGACGGCCCATCTACAACTCCATAAATAGTGGAGGACCCAAGTCAAGAAATATAAGGATTCTTTCTGCTTGCAATCCTCACATGCAGTTTACCTTAATTTCCAAGCATTTAAATTTGAACTGTGCAACTATGTGTGACTGTACAACTGAAGTGTATACACGTTGCTATTTAAGGGTTCTTTAGGCGGTGGAGAAGGTTAATTGAGTATGTCCGTTATTTAGGTTGGCTTTGTTGTGACGTTTCTAATGTTAGACTGGGGTTTGTTTTGGTGTTTCGTCTATAGTGTTTAGTACAAAACATGACCGCGTGAATTGCATAAATTTTTTGAATGATGCATAGAATGACGCGGCTGTGCAAGATGTGTATTGTTTTATATTGTTTTTACTTGTTTCATTCATTGGACCGCGGCCATGCTGGGGCTCTGCTCTAAAGGACCCAGCCCCTTTTTAAAGTTTGATTCTTATTCTATCGATCTCTTTTGCCGCACCCGTTGGCTTATGTGTATTTGAGCGTCTATCTATCTATCTATCTATCTATCTATCTATCTATCTATCTATCTATCTATCTATCTATCTATATATATATATATATATATATATATATAT
>NC_068993.1:48847375-48848351 GCF_001194135.2 Octopus bimaculoides
TATATATATATATATGTATGTATGTATGTATGTATATATGCATATATCTGTATGTGCGTGTTTATGTGTTAAAATATATAATACGTATGCAGATAGATAGATAGATAGATAGATAAATAGATAGATAATTCATGATAAATACTATATCGGAGCGTAAAATAAATATAGCGAACTGAATACAAGGTGAAGTAAATAAATTATTAAACAAAGATGTAAGGAAAATATCTTAGTGCTTCAAATTTTGTCAGGTAAATAAAATGAACTATGCAGTATTGCCCATAGATATCAGACGTACGACGTTTACATAGCAAAAGAGGGACATTATCATAGGATTCATCTGGGGAAACTTTAAGTAGCAAATAATTATCTCCTAAAATTTAATAATAATGGTTTCAAATTTTCTCTCAGGGCTTTTAAAGAGAGAATGTTAGTCGAGTTCATCAATTCTAGTACTTGACAGGTGTTTTATTTTATCGACCGCGAAAGGATGAAATGCAAACATGACATCGGCGAAATTTCATTCAGAGCATAAACACCTGGGAGGATTATGGCAAAATATTTGGCCCGACGCGATTGCGATTCCACCATCTAACGTATATATACATATATAAACGTATTTAAATACAGACATACATACACTTACGAAAACATATAACATGTATTTATATATTGCATTCATATATTATAATAATAATAATAATAATGATAATAATAATAATATCAACAACAGCAATAATAATAATAATTACAAATTTTGGCACAAAGCCTGTATGTTTGGGGAAGGGTATAAGTCGATTGTATTAACCTCAATGTTTAATTTGTACCTATTTTATGGACCCCGAAAGGATGAATGGCACAAGTCGACCTCGGCGGAATTTGAACTCAGAATGTGAAGGCGGACGAAATGCCGCTAAAATGTTTGCCTAGAGTGCTAACGAAACTGCCGGATCACTGCCTTAATACTACTACTACTACT
>NC_068993.1:48848361-48849053 GCF_001194135.2 Octopus bimaculoides
ATAATAATAATAATAATAATAATAATAATAATAATAATAATAATGTCTAGATCGATGATACATCTGGTGATGGTGTCACAATAAAAACACTGGTAATTGCGCAACATTATAATCGCTATCTCATGTGAGTGACAATGAAAAAAACCAAATTATTGTGAATAACGGTGGTAATGAAACTGAAGCCAATGATGGTGATGGTGTTGCACACGGCAGGCTCAGAGATACTGGTCCGGCTCCAGCTTGTCGTTATCCAGAAATGGACCAGCTCACACAGCGTAGATGGAACAAACAAGTCAATGCTGTGGTCTATCTGAGCAACCCTGTAGACGAAAATGGTACTCAAATTAGGGGATACCGATAGCGTGTGCATGATCAATGGTAATTAATAATAATAATAATAATAATAATAATAATAATAATAATAATAATAATCCTCTTTTATAATGGTACAAGGACTGAAATTTTGTGGGAGGGGATTAGTCGATTACATGAAAGGCAAAGTCGACCTCGACGTAATCTGAACTCAGAACGTGCAGAGGGACTAAGAGCCGCTAAGCAGTTTGCCTGGTGTGCTAACGGTTCTGCCAGCTCGCCGCCTTAATAATAATAATGCTAATAATAAAAAATAATGGTAATAATAATAATAATAATAATAATAATAATAATAATAATAATAATAATTTCAACTACGA
>NC_068993.1:48849725-48850516 GCF_001194135.2 Octopus bimaculoides
ACATGCATGCATACACACATACTTGTATATATATACTTACACATACATAGATGCATTCATATGCACATATATACACATACATACATTTGCACATGCATATATATATATATATATATATATATATATATATATATACATACAAACACATATAGTTTCTCTGTTGAGTGAGTAGTTTTGGGCTACTTGAGTTGATATAAATAATCAATAAATCCCTTCTTTATTTTTTCCTGACACCGGACCCTAGACACGCCACATATCACAAAAGATCAATACCTTGAGAAATACATGGTTTAATCCTCCTGTCACTATTTTCGTAACTTTTTTGTAATTCTTCTCATGTTAATTCTTTTATTTTATTCGCTTTTATATGTTTGTACGAGTGTGCGTGTGCGCGTGTGTAAAGTTGTGCGCGTGTATGTGTGTTGGTGTGTGTGCGTGTGTGTCTGTGTGTGTGTGTGTGTGTGTGTACCGGTGTGTACCTTTCTATATATATTTATTTATTTGTTTTGTATACGTTCTTCTAAGGTGTGGCACGGAAAGAATTTGATCGATAATTAGACATAGAAAATCCTCTTTAATGTTGTATGTATTTAGGTGTAGGTATGTTTGTAATTTCTTTGTACTTCTATGTATATATATATATATATAAATATATATGTATATATATATGTGTGTGTGTGTATATATATACACACACACACACACACACACATATATATATATATATCGCGTGTTTCACTGTGTTTATCAGTTGCGCGCATAAGATTTTATGGGGGCATGTGTATATATAT
>NC_068993.1:48850955-48856542 GCF_001194135.2 Octopus bimaculoides
TATATATATATATATATATATATATATATATTTATATATATATATATATATATACTTATTTGTGTCTGCATAATTTTATTGGTCTGTATGCTTATGTTATTAAAATGAACAGGATTAGCAACAAGGAAATTTAGGGGTGGAGGGTGGAAAATAAGCGACTTCCAATTATCGCTGCTAATCCATAACGTCTTTCATGTTATTGGTTGCTAATCACTGGCCATTTTCAGACATAATCGGCCCCACGGTGGCAAACTGTTGTTATTCTCTAGACGGTACACGATTTAATGAATTAGTGACGCGGTATTTTATAATAAGGATTAATAAATATACAGTAATATTGCTTGATATAATTGGTGAGTAGAAAACCGTGAGACAACAGAATCATTTTCGTGCCGGACAAATCACTTAGTGGCCTTTCGTTTGTCTTTACGTTCTGAGTTCAAATGTCACAGGTCTCGATAAAATACGTCCTAGCTGAACCCTGGGGTTAATGAAATCGACTAGCTCCCTCTCTCAAAATGTCAGCCTTTGTGCCTATAGTAGAAAGGATGTGACTGTTGAATATTTGGTTAAGAAGTGCGCATTGCAAACACGTGCTACTGGTTCAATTCACCTGCGTAGCACCTAGGTAACATGTGTTCTTCATTGGATTCGTGTCATCCAGTACTTTGTGACTGGAATTTCGTTGACGAAAGCTGTTTTGTAGCTCGGCGTTTCCTTATTATTATTTTTTTTTTTTAAATTTTAAATTATACAAATCATTCTTGTTCAGAAGTATATGTAACACTTCACCAATTGATTTGCAAGTTTCTGTAAGCTATACTGTACTGACAAGCGCAAAAATACCGAAACATGAGCATACTTGAAACTTGGGAAAATGAACGCTTCAGCACTCTGTCATTTCTCTATATTTGTAGGTTGACTTAAGAAATTAATCTTTACTTTCTTGAAATCATCCGTTTTATTTGAGATTCTTTAAAAATTTCTACTAAATTATAGCTTTCGTTTTGGCAAAATATTGGAAACTTCTAAAGAATTCAAATTTTGTTGCGTACAAAATTTTGTTCATGCATTACACTGCTGCCTTGCTGGAACAGTGTAAAGCATGATTAAGTAAGGGCCAGATTTCGGAACCTGTCGCCAAATCTGGGCCTTTTGAACACGCGGTGATACACTACGTCTGGTGGAATTATAAGGAGAGAATTCACTTTAGTTGAATGTACACCCAGTGCTTTTTTTTTTATAGCTTGGTACTTATTTTATCACTCTCTTTTGCCGAACGGTGCAGTCATGGGGATGCAAACACACTAACACCGGTTGTCAAGCGGTGATGGGGAGGACAAACGCAGACACAAAAGTACACACACACACACACACATACACACACAAGTTACTTTCAATTTCTGTCTACCAAATGCACTCACAAGGCTTTCTTTTTTTTCTTTTTTTTTCGCTGAGACGATATGGTGCGCAAAGTGAAGGAGATTTAGCTGCTATTTCTAGCATACTGAATAGCCGTGTCGGATACTTTTCGTTAGTACACTCATTCAACCAAAATACGTTGTTGGTAAGCAGATGTAGAATTGGGAATACTAAGAGACTGAGTGGCTAATAGAATTAGTGGGTGGGTGGGGGTTATTGTGGTGGGGGAGAGAGTCCTGGCAGGATAATTAGCTCTGCAGTGAGGTTTCGTGATGCTGTCACCACCACATCAACTTTACTGCCAGAAATATTTTCACCACTACGACAACTACCACCTCCAAGACCAACACCAATACCATCATCAATATTACCATCATCATCTCGACCACCATCAGCAACACCACCATTAACACGATTACCAACAACAACAACAACAACACTATCACCACCACCACCACCACCTACACTACCGCTACCGCTACTGCCACCATCACTGCAACCACTCGAAAATACCATACTACCATTACCACTACCAACATCATCACTAATAACGAATCTTCTACTACTATCACTGTCACAACTACCACCACATCAACACCACACCGTTACTACTGTCACAAAAACCTCCGCAGCTTCTATCCCCGCCACCACTACCACAACTACTACATCGTTACTACTACCACGACTTTTACCACTACTACTACTATTACTACTACTACCACTGCTGCTGCTGCTATCACTGCTTCTACTAACACCACCACCATTACCACATCGTTACTTATTTCTTTACTGCCCACAAAGGGCTAAACATAGAGGGGACAAACAAGGACAGACAAAGGGATTAAGTCGATTACATCGACCCCAGTGCGTAACTGGTACTTTATTTATCGACCCCGAAAGGATGAAAGGCAAAGTCAACCTCGGCTGAATTTGAACTCAGAACGTAACGGCAGACGAAATGCCGCTTAGCATTTCGCCCGGCGTGCTAACGATTCCGCCAGCTCGCCGCCTTAAAACTACCAAAATTTCCTTCACAATAACCATCGACATCACACCAGTGCTGCAGCCACAACATTCACTACTACCATCACCGTCCCCACTACCCTACAGCCACCACCACCATCACCACTATCACCACCACCACCACTAATACCACCACCATCACCACCAGCATCACGTTCCTAGTGTCATAACAACCATTACCACAATTATCACCACGCCGTTGCCACTGTCTAAACAACCACCAGTATAGAGTGCCCAGAGAGAGAGGGTGGAGGAAAGGAAGAGGGGGAGAAATAGACAGAGAGTGGCAGAGAGAGAAAGGGAGAGACAGACAGACAGACAGACAGCAGACAGACAGACAAACAGAAAGAGGGAGTTTACTGCAATCCTAATGTGCTAAAGCAGTGATTAAATAAGGGCAAGATTTCGGAACCTGTTGTCAAATCTGGGCCTTTTGAACACGAGGTGATACACTGCGTCTGGTGGAATTATAAGGAGACAATTCACTTCGAGTTCGTTCCGGGCGGTCGAACCATCGATGCCAGCCTGTACTCCGAAGAGCTGGGGAAGGTATATGTCATTGCGCGGCAGAAATACTCAACTTTGGTTAATAGAAAGCGAGCTCTTCTCCCCAGCAAGGCATCATGTATCACTCGAACGACCTGGAATAAACTCCAGGAAACTGAGGTAAACGAACTGATGCCACACCCAACATATAGTCTCGTGTTAGCTCCCTCGGATTATCACTTGTTCCTATCCATGGCTTGCTTCCTGCGCTCAAGACACTTCATCAACCAAGAGGAGGTGGAAGTTTCAGTGTAGGAGTCCTTCTCAGAGAGAGGACATAAAACCGGTATTAGCGTAGGACCGAAGAAATGGCAGAAAGGTGGCGCCATATGGTGCGCCACGATGGCCTCTACTTGGAAGGCTAGGCTGCGTTTGTTGTAACCTGACGAATAAAGCAAATAAGTTACGACGTAGTAGTAGTAGTAGTAGTAGTAGTAGTAGTAGTAGTAGTAGTAGTAGTTGTTGTTGTAGTAACACAATACAACTACTACCACAACCACAACCACCACCACCACCACCACCGGTACTACTATTTCTCCAACAATTTTTACTAGCACAACCACCAATAACCAGCATTACTACTACAACTACTACCACTACTACTCCTACCACTACTACTACTACTACTACTACTACTACTACCACTACCACTACTACTACTACTACTACTACTACTAATGCTGCTGCTGCTGCTGCTGTTGCTACCACCATCATCACCACCACTACTGCTACTAGTACTACTACAACTACTGCTGCTACTACTACTATCACTACTATTACTATTATTATTGTTATTGTTACTACCGCTAATACCACCACCACAACAACCAAACCTACTACTAGTACTGCTAGTAGCAGTAGCAGTAGTAGTAGCAGCAGCAGCAGCAGCAGCAGCAGCAGTAGTAGTAGTAGTAGTAGTAGTAGTAGTTGTTGTTGTTGTTGTTGTTGTTGTTGTAGCTGCCAAGATGTCTGCTAATACACCATAAACAAGCACAACTACAACAATAAACACGACAACCAGTAATACTACAACGAAAACTGCAACTGCCACACCCCCACCACCACCACCACCACTATCACCATTACCATCGCCATCACCACCACCACCGCCACCACCACTACCAGCACGAAATGCTTCCTCCTCCCCCCCCACCCCCGCAGTCCTTTCGAATCGTGACATCTTTTCGATATTGACCAATCATCGGTCATGGGATATTTCTCTCTGAAACGACAGTCATCTGGGTCAGTGATGTCAGGTTTACGGAAATGACACCAACAACCACATCAGTAACATCAACAATAACAGCATCAACGCCAACACATCCTCCACCTCCTCCTCCGCCTCCTCCTCCTCTTCATCATACAAATTAACGTCAAAATATGTGGCGGGGTGGGAAACAGCGAGAGAGAGAGAGAGAGAGAGAGAGATAGAGAGAGAGCGGGGTGTGTCATACACACATTGGCACCTGCTTCCGTTGGCATCGAAACCCATTTCGTTTTGGTGGTTTGTTTTTGGTGAGGGACGTTTGGACTCTACATTCTTTCCTGGTCTTTTTTTCTCTTTGAAACAACCAGCATCATCATCATCATCGTCGTCGTCGTCGTCGTCGTTGACGTCCTCGTCGTCATCATCATCATCATCATCATCGTCATCGTCATCATCATCATCATCATCGTCATCATCATCATCATCCTCCTCATCATCATCGTTATCACCTTCGTCATCATCATCATCATCATCATGATGATGATGATCATCATCATCATCATCATCATGATGATGATGATGATCATCATCATCATCATCATCATCACCACCATCATCATCATCATTATCATCGTCAACATCATCATCATCACTATCATCTCGATAACCAAGCCATTATCATTATCATCACAATTATGATCATCAACTCTTCCTCCTCCTCCTCCTCCTTATCATCATCATCATCGTCATCATATCCATCACCACCACCATCTTCTTCACCACCATCATTACCCTCATTTTTAATCATCATGATGGCGCGCGGCTTAGTGGTTTGGGCATTTGGCTCACGATTACAAAGTCGTGAGTTCGATTCCAGTGGGGCGTTGAGCTCTCGAGCAAAACACTTTATTTCACAATACTCCAGTCAAACTCAACCTGCAAAAACGAGTTGTACCTGTAATTCAAAAGGGACCAGCCATGTCACACTAGGTGGTGGTACGCAGAAAATCCCTGGGAATTACGTTAAGGGGTGTGGAGGAGTACTCAGCCACTTGCACGTTAATTTCATGAGCAGATGCCACGGTTGATCGTATGAACTGTAACACTCATCGTTGCAACCGACGGAGAGCTAGGCCATCATCATCATCATCCTCATTCTCGTCTTCATCTCTTCATCTTCCTCCTCCTCATACGCATCATCATCATTATCACCTCACCTCCATCTCCACCACGCCCACCATCACCACCACCACTGTCATCATCATCATCATCATCATCATCATCATCACCATCGTTATCACTGTAGTTAGTATCATTACCAATAGTGCGTATGTCACCTCTCGGTTTAAATGTCTCTTGACTTTATACATATATATATATATATATATA
>NC_068993.1:48857403-48858455 GCF_001194135.2 Octopus bimaculoides
GGTGATGTTAATGGTCGCAGCGATGATGGTGATGGCACAACAACAACTGGTAATGATGAGGCTCTGAGGATGTTGAGGCTCTGAGGATGATGATGATGATGATGATGATGATGATGATGATAATGATGACGGTGATTGTGGTGGCAGTGGTAGTGGTGGTGGTGGTGGTGGTGGCAGTGGTAGTGGTGGTGGTGGTGGTTTTGGTGTTCATTAATAAGGTGGATGATGATGATGATGATGATGATCATGATGGCGATGATGACGATGATATCGATGATGATGATGATGATGATGGCACTGGTGGTAGTTGCATTGGTCGTGGTCAAAGATCGTAAAGATGACGATGATGACGACGACCATGTTAACGATGATGATGATGATGACGATGATGATTCTGTTTTCTATCATGCTTACACCGCCATTGCTTTCAATTTGTTCTTTCGTACGAATTAAGTTTGTTTGGTAATTTTAATTAACGTGTGGGCGTGTGCGCGGGCGCGTATGTATTTTATAAAGCATCCGGTGCGTAATTTCATGTGTGTATATACGCATCTATACGCGTGTGTACGTCTATTTTCGTGTGAGTGTACGAGCTTTTATGAGCGTGTGTGTTTCTGCGTGTATTTGTAGATGCGTGTTTTACTCATATCTGTAGCGGCCAGAAGAGGTATGATTGTGCATTTATACGTACGTATGTGTATGTGCATATGTTCGGATACCTATGTGTGTGTATGTCTCTGTATGCGCATGTTTGGCTGAAAAGGGTTTGATAGATGTAAAATATGCATTTGTGTCTATGTGTGATGCAAGCATAGTTAGATGTATATGTATGCGTATGTATGTATGTATGTATGTTTGCATGTATGTGTATGTGTGTGTATGTGTGTGTATGTGTGTGTATGTATGCATGTGTGTATGTATGTATGCATGCATATGTATATATGTATGTACGTACGTATGTATGCATGTATGTATGTATGTATGCATGTATGTATGTATGCGTCTATGTACGTATGTATGTGTTATTATGCATGTATGTATGTATGTATGTA
>NC_068993.1:48862188-48862786 GCF_001194135.2 Octopus bimaculoides
ATATATATATATATATATATACATATATATGTATGTATGTATGTATAGACGACGAGCTTCTTTTCAGTTTATGTCTACCAAGTCCACTTGCAAGACTTTGGTTGGCCCGTAGCTATAGTAGAAGACATTTGCCCAGGATGTCAGGCAGTCGGACTGAACCCGGAACCATATGATTAGGAAGCAAAACTTCTTACCACACAGACACTCCTAATTTTTAAAATTATTTTTATAATTTGTATATTTATTTTATTATAAATGCAAAACAACACCACACACTTTCATTTTCCTTACAATATTTGCGAATCTTTGTTTACTCATCGACGATACACTACATATTTTCTTTTAATATATTTTAATTATTGTACTGTAATGTACAATAATGTACTTTTTATTTATTAATTTATTAATTTGTAGGCGTGAAGATTCTTATTTTCCAACAGAAATAGTTAAAATCTAAAGAAATACCTATCGGCCGCAGAAATCCACGATATACTGAGGAGTCGGTGATATAGATTTACATATAATAGCCAGAGAAATCTGTGATGTACTGAGGGCGCGATAAGTGAACCACAATATGGCGAATGATTACTGTATGAAT
>NC_068993.1:48868676-48869467 GCF_001194135.2 Octopus bimaculoides
ATATATATATATATATATATATGTGGGTGTGTATATATATATGTGTATATATATATATATATATATATATATGTATGTATATATACATAAATATATATGTATGCATGTATGTGTTTATACATACATACATATATATGTGTATATATATATTTACACATATATATATACATTTACATAAACTTATATATATATTTATATATGTGTGTATGTATACATGCACAAACACAACACACACACATAAATATATATGCACATATACACATTTATAGACATATGTATTTTCATATATATAAACCCACATATATACGTACATACATACATACATACATACATACATACATGCATACATACAAACATACATACATACATACATACATATATACACACATACATAACATATATCTACACATATTTACTTACATACTGATATTGATTTATGTGTGAATGTGTTTGTGAGTACATACGTATGTTTTCTATCTGCGCATGCGTGGAAATGTCTCAGCAAGTGTCAGTACGTTGTAGTTTTCTTTTTTTTTTCAGTTTTATTTTTATTTTATTTTATTTTTCTTATTACTTATATATTGTGTTTGTTTTTGTTTTTTTTTTGTTCTTGTGTTTTTGTCTTCACTCCCCCTCAAGCAACCTTGATATACACCGTTTATTTTTGTCACAAACGATAGATAGGCAACCAGTTTCAGATAGGCTCATTATCGATTTTGTGTGAATGTATATACATGTACATATATATATATATGATATATATATATGTAATATATATATATATATATATA
>NC_068993.1:48869901-48871258 GCF_001194135.2 Octopus bimaculoides
CATGTGATAAGCGTGTGTGTTTTTGTCTGTATATGTGAAATCGCTTTGATTATCTTTATGTTCTATGTTGATACTTTGTATGTCTGGGAAGGACATATAATGAAGAAGAGTGATAGGAAATTGGTGAGTGTAGGACGGAAGTGTGTCAGAAATTGATTAAGAGAGTGAGTGAGTGATTGAGTGGGTGAGTGAGTGTGTGTGTGAGTGAGTGAGTGAGTGAGTGTGTGTGTGAGTGATTGAGTGGGTGAGTGGGTGAGTGAGTGAGTGAGTGTGTGTGTGAGTGATTGCGTGAGTGACTGAGTGCGAATGATTGCGTGAGTGATTATTTGATAGAGTGAGTGAGTGTGTGAGTGAATGAGTACGTGAGTGAGTGTGTGTGTGAGTGATTGCGTGAGTGACTGAGTGGGTGATTGAGTGAGTGATTATTTGATAGAGTAAGTAAGTGTGTTGAGTGACTGAGCGAATGAGTGAGTGATTGTGAGTACGTGAGTGAGTACGTGAGTGAGTACGTGAGTGAGTATGTGATTGAGTATGTGCGTGAGTGAGAGAGTAGATGAGAGACTGAGTAAGAGAGTGAGAAATTGAGTGAGTGCGTGGGTGCGTGAGTGATTGTGAATGAGTGAGTGAGTGAGTGAGTGAGTCAGTGAGTGAGTCGGTCAGTCAGTCAGAGCATGAGAGCATGAGAGCATGAGTGTGCGAGTGAATGATTGACGGAGTGTGAGTGTGAATGATAGAGATAGAGATGTTTGTACAATAAGACTGAGAGCAAGCCTGTATGGATGAGAATCAATATGGAACCTCACATGTCAACCAATCAGACGAGGCGCAATTAGGGATGAAGAGTGATTTGGTGAGAGAACGGAGGAGTAGTATAAGTTTTATGGGGTTTTTTAACAATATTTTTATGTATTTTTTAATATTTCAGTATGATCGGGTATTATAATATAATATTAGGTTTAAAGACAGGGTATATTAATATATAGTTTATCACTATTAATAAAATTGTATATTTGTGTTTATTTACTAAAGTTTCTAGAGATAATATAATATAGATTTCCATTAGTTTAGAATTTATTACCAGGAATCAATAATTTGTAATACTTGATTGTTTATAATTAATAATATTATGAGGGTTTTTTCCCTTAGACGGACTTTTATTTTAGGAGGAATTTGAATATGAAACAGACCATAATCTTTTTTTTTGGTGTTTACTCTTTATTTTTTATCCTGAGGATGCGTAAGGTAATTTACTTATTTAACTTGAATTGAGAGTTGAATATAACCTTATACAGAAATGTTGACATAGGTAATAAACTTCAATATAAATGGATATTAGCGTCAAAACTCTTATTTAAAT
>NC_068993.1:48871268-48874744 GCF_001194135.2 Octopus bimaculoides
TAAACTGTGTCCATGCTGGGGCACCACATTGAAAACTTTTTTGTCGATTGAATAGATCCCAGTATATATTTTTTGCTAAGCTTCGTACTTATTCTATTGCTCTCTTTTGCCGAACCGCTGGTTTACGGAGATGCAAACACACTAACACCGGTTGTCAAGCGGTACTAGAGGATAAACACAGACACAAAAACACACATATGCACTCACAAGGCTTTGGTCGGCCCCGAGGCTATAGTACAAGACACCCACCCCAGTGGCCACACAGTGTAACTGAACCCGGAACCATGTGGCTGGAAAACAAACGTCTGATGACACAGCCACGCCTGCGGCTATTGGACGTGTATAGTATGTGTATAAGGGAATACGTGTATAAGGGAATACGTGTATAAGGGAATACGTGTATAAGGGAATACGTGTATAAGGGAATACGGTTTCCCTAGTAGTTAATTAATGGCAGTTGGACCGTGTGGAGCAAACATGCTGAAGCAAAACACAGACCTTTTCTCGACACGAATCTTGTCAGACATCCGCAGTCATCCGTGGTATTTGGTTGGTTTGAGATCCAGGTATAACAGCAGTGAACGCCCAGGGATACTGTATGCCGGCCCACAATGGTGGATAAGACTCGTATCAATCACTGCTGTGATGGAAGAATTCCGTGAAATGTCAGTTACCTACCAAATTGACAAACTACCAATATTTGCTGAAGTTAGTGCTGCTATCAATTTTTTAGGAAACTGAATATCTCCAGAATAATATTCCATTATAAATTTTGAATAGACGTTATTACCCCTGCACAAAAGCACTCCACCGTTATATCGCTGAGGTACAGAACGAGCGGTTTATACGACAACGTTGGAAGGATGTTAATATCGCCATCTTAAAAAAGGAAAAACATGGAAGACAAATGTATTTGCTCCGACAGTAAGTGTATAACACAGCTGTCCATTTCTGAGAAACTCCTGGCAAATATGTTTATGAGACTGACGTAATCAAAAGCCGGAAACATAGCCCCAGAATCATTGTTTCACCTCCACGAGCAAACACGTACAGCCCAGCTGATCGAGACAATTGTTCGTTTCGTTTGTAAATCTGTCCTTGTTTTTTGAGATATCTTCAGATGTCTTAAGTTCGTCAATCTTCTCTGCTGTTTCTACACAAGGATGGTGGAGCGAATTGTTGAAGAACAAAAATCTAATCCCTCCAGCAAAACAAAGCTAATTGCATGGAAAAGGAGACCGCAGTTAGACAAGTCTGCGTATTGGTTCCTGTACCGTCTAATCGCCTTCTTATCCGTGTAACAACGCTGTTATACAAAAACAATGGGGAGAGAAACGGAAGTTACTATTAGTTTCTGAAACAGGTTTCCTTTCTGATGTTAAACCTTTCAACATAAGAAGACGGATCTCTGCTTAGCTGAACGTGATTGCCATATTCCAACAATTATCATTTTAGAATTCTTAATACTGATACAGCCTCATTCGTTCGTCTCTTTCTCCTTTCCCGTCCTGTCAGCGCTGTTATTATTTCAATCTACACCTTATCCGTACATTCATACTAATCCATTTGCCTATATTTACCTTCCAGCCAACATCCTTGCTTTCTGGTGCCAAGAAAGGATCCTCTCTGAGAATCGAGGAAGCAATTTCTACGTGAAAAAAGGAAAGGTTCTTTACGGAAAATTGCAGACGGCATTTATAACGCAAATTGATGAAGGGACCTCCACATCGAATACAAACCAAAACAAGAGCCGCATATGAACAAAAGAAGAGAACTACATCATCACCACCACCACCATCATCATCATCATCATCATCATCATCATCATCATCATCACCGTGACTTTCTTCATCATTTCTGAAGTTCGTCTTATTCTTATTTTGTCACCAACCAAACGGTCTGCAGGATTTCATTCAAAACTTAAAACATCGTCACAATTAGAAAAAAAAAAAAAAAAAAAAAAAAAAACAGAAACAAAAACACCCCAGCGAGTTGATTGGCTTGAAACATTTGTCACCTCTCACTAGCTGCCGTGTAGTATTTCACAACAACTACTACTACCACCACCACTACCACCACCACAACCCCAACAAAGCCAAGCAAAATATGTTTTTCCGCCATAACTTTACTACTAATTCTTTCGCAATCGTGCTTCCGTCTACCTTTCTCTCGTTAAAGTTTCTGATTTCCTTTCTAGCATTTATTTATTTATTTATAAAAATTTTCATTAATTTATTTGTATGTTTTCTTTTTACATTTTATCCATCCTATTTTTCTGTCTCTTTATTCTATCACTCTTTACTATTCATTGCTTATTTTTTTCTCTGTATGGTGCTTTTATACATACACACATGTATGTGTGTGTACTTGTGTGCGATCGCGTTTGTGTATATATATATATACATACACACACACACACACACACACACACATATATATATATATATATATATATATATATACGCACGCTCGCACACACTTATGCATACATGCGTACACTATACGCATAGAAATATACAATATATATGTATTTATATATATACGTAGTCTGATCAATAAGTATCCGGACTGTTGCCATAGTAACGAAGCTGAAGCACGCAGAATAAAACCGCTTGGCACAGATCGACTTTGAACTCTGCTATGCATGTGAACTAAATTTTAACGTTCTAGCTCAATTCCGCTGTTTACAGCAGTAATTGACAGGAAGGTGTGTACAGTGTGATCGTCGCATTGACCATAACAAAAAGTTGAGCAGAGAATCTGCATCAAAATTTTGCCAAAAGCATGGTGATACCTGCTCAGAGGCTTACACACAGTTTTCAAAAAGTTTTCATCGTTCTCAACATAATCAAGGAGATCGTGCACAATTGAAACCCGAGTGTCCTTTTGGTCAGCTGAAAGCAATTTTTGCACAAACTTGGCAGACACTCGTCTCATACTCAGATCTCCAATGATAATGGATTGAACTGAACTGTAACTAATGTGCACGTCCTCTGATAACTCACGGATGGTGATTCGACGGTTTCCCCTCACGGCTTCACGCACATCTGCAATGTTTTTCTCAGTTTTGCAAGTAGTGGGTCTCTCAGAACATTCGTCAATATCGACATGTTTCGGCCATCTTGGAAACGTCTGAACCACTCGTCCACATATGTGCGGCTCATACAATCCTCTCCATACACTTTCTACATCTTTGCTTAGGCCTCTGAGCAGGCATCGCCATGAAAACTTTCTCTGTCATGGTCAATGCTATGATCACACGCTATGCACCTTCCTACCAAGCACTGCTGTAAACAGCGGAAGTGAGCTAGAACGTTAAAACTTATTGCGCATGCACAGCAGAGTTCAAGGTAAATCCTGTTCAAGTAGATTAACTCTGTGTGCTTTAACTTCGTTACGATGGCAACATTCTGGATACTTATCGATCAGACCTCGTATATATGTGTGTGTGTGTGTGCGTGTGTGTGTGTGTGTGT
>NC_068993.1:48874754-48877794 GCF_001194135.2 Octopus bimaculoides
TCGTATATATGTGTGTGTGTGTGTGTGTGTGTGTGTGTGTGTGTGTGTGTGTGTATTAATATGTATGTATTTATGTATGCATATATATAGATATATATGTATGCATACATATATACATGCATGTATTCATGTGTGTCCATGAGTGTGTATGTATGTGTGTATATGTACGTGTATGTATATAAGTGTTTGTGAGTGTTTGTGTATACTCTCTGTTTCCCTTTAGTTCTGTTCTTCCATTTCTGCATTCATTATTATCACTCGCGTTTGCACTCCTTTCCTCTATTTATTTATTTATTTCTTCCTTTCTTTCTTTCTTTTTTCTGTCTTTCTTTCTTTCTTTCTCACCTTTCACCCTATCCACCTTTCCCTCCCCCTTGCATCCTGTTCTTACACGATTTATAACCACACCTATCTATTTACTAGTCCAGTATATATAATATCCTGGAGTTTTTTTCTCATTGAAATTCTTACGAAGGTATTTACAAAATTTTATATGCATACATGTATGTGTGTGTGTGTGTGTATGAGTGTGTGTGTGTGTGTACGTAGTTTCAGGTATACAAGCACTTATGCATAAACATATAGATATGCACATACCATACATAAAAGCATACTTTTGTATACGTGTGTATATGCGTGCGTATACCTGTGTGCGTTTGTATGTATACATATATATATGTGTGTGTGTGTGTGTGTGTGTGTGTGTGTGCGTGTGTGTGTGTGTGTGTGTACATACATATATACATACATGCACACACGCACACACACATACGCATATACAAAAGGAGAGGGGAATGAGAGAGAGAGACGGAGAGAGGGGAGAAAGTGAGAGCGAGAGCGAAGACGTGAGTGAAGTTTGAAAATGGAGTGTGGAGTCTTTAAAAACATTTATTTATCTAATCGGTTTCACTATTAGCCTTAAGTTAACGTAGATCAAGCTGACCTGTAAATTAAAGAATTTGCAGGTATGGTAGTCTTGTCCGCATTTTTTTTCTTTTGTACTAAGCACAATGAATCCCTGATTACCTTATCTAAAGTTCCCAAATTAAAGATAACAGTGAAATTGTCTGCTGTTTCCTCTTCTGCAACATTTCTTTTTCTCTTCCACTCTCCACTCGCGTTTGCTCACCCCTTTCTTTTTAAACTTAGAAAGGTCTAGAATGGCAGCACTCGGGAGCCACCATCAGCTGGAACTCCAAGACAATTGTTTTATTCTACTGGACAGTCTACTTGTGTTCTGTTACTTCTCAGAGCCCCTCTATCATTGCCACTATTCTAGCCTGTGCTGGCCCTGTTAGATAGCACATTGGTGACCTCTCATCACACGTCTTCCCAAATAGAGGTGTCATAAGCACTTGCGACGAGCAAGTGCCTGGAGCCACAGCCCCGTCCTTCACTCATTGTTACATACAGCAAATGTTCCTGTTGTTTACTACTTGCTATATAAGCTACAGGGGCCCGCACTCCCTGTAGCTATTTTTTCATATGCGTAGGTGTGGGTGATACCGTAATTTTCGTTCTTATCGGTTTACGCATTTATAGACAAATATTTTATTTTTCTGGGTGCGGTGTTCCTCAGCGATTGGAAGTTTCATGACACAAAGGCATATTGCATTTATATATTATGACATATTCTTCCTTGCAATCCGGTTATTACGCAATCTACTTATGGTGAATTACAAAACAGTCGAAGATTGTTCGCTTTCTTTTTATTTCACGAAATGTAAAAAAAAAAAATGATGCATAAAAAACGTATGATACACTATTTACAAAAAAGAGCATAAAGAGGTTCTTAGGAATGGAATGAAGTAGTTCACTATTGGGAATGCACTACTCAGACTTGTGAGACCATCGGGAAAGATTGTAGTAAAAAAACCATCGTCCATTTCATGACAGCCTGCAAGAGAAGGACTGTATGCAAAGTCATTTAAAAAAAAATTATTTACAAATTTTAAGATATGTTTTTAATGCTGCTAAAAATTATTTGATTACTGAAACAGCATCTTTTTAAAATAATTTTTTTACATCTTCTGAGACTAGAGAGAATCGCATCTTTTCACACAAAATGATTCCAGACAATTGGTCAACGATAGGGGTAGCTGAATTTATTAAATTTTATTATGACATAACTATTACATTTAAATGTTACCCCCAAATAAGTCGCCGGTTATTTGTGAATATTCTTTATAAATTTTTCGTGAACACATTTTGATATAGAATTGTGATAAACTTTAAACATTAGTCTCAAGTGAACAGCCAATTTTATTTCATGAATCTTTACTATTTTATTACCAAGCTTTAAAGGCCTAGAGTGGGATCCTCTGGGAACCTTTGATATAATCCTGTCAACATGTTTTTGTAATGTATAAAGTCTACTTAATTTTCACTTCATTACTGTTGTTGTTGTTGTGTTGTTGTTGTTGTTGACGCCGTCGGGGTTTCTTTTTTTTTATATCATCAGGTTTATATGAAGCAGATGACACCAACGACTTTCCTTCTACTCTTTCATGTTAACTGTGGTTGCCATATTCACCAGCGCTGTAATTACAAACCGAGACACTTGACATAATCATCTCTCCACCATTCTCTTTGTTTCAATTAAACTCTCTTTCACTTATGCTGTATAGGCGTAGGAGTGGCTGTGTGGTAAGTAGCTTGCTTACCAACCACATAGTTCCGGGTTCAGTCCCACTGCGTGGCATCTTGGGCAAGTGTCTTCTACTATAGCCTCGGGCCGACCAAAGCCTTGTGAGTGGATTTGGTAGACGGAAACTGAAAGAAGCCCGTCGTATATATGTATATATATATATATACGTGTATGTATGTATGTATGTGTGTTTGTGCATCTGTGTTTGTCCCCTCACCATCGCTTGACAACCCATGCTGGTGCTTACATCCCCGTAACTTAGCGGTTCGGCAAAAAGAGAACGATAGAATAAGTACTAGGTTTACAAAGAATAAGTCCTGGGGTCGATTTGCTCGACTAAAGGCGGTACTCCAGCATGGCCGCAGTCAAATGACTGAAACAATTAAAAGAGTA
>NC_068993.1:48878386-48879965 GCF_001194135.2 Octopus bimaculoides
GGAGAAGAAGAAGAACAACAACAACAACAAGAACAAGAACAAGAACAAGAACAAGAACAGCAACAACAACAACAACAACAAGACGAAGAAGAAGAAGAAGAAGAAGAAGAAGAAGAAGAACAACAACAACAACAACAACAATGGTTTCAAATATAGGCGCAATGCCAGCAAATTTTGTCAGGAATGTAATAGTCGAAGCCATCTATCCTCACGGTTAATAATACTAATACTAATAATATTTCTTATGGTTATATTCTTCTCTATTCATATTTTCTTCTTCATTTATGAAAACCCATTTTGTCAGTTTTTCACTGTAAAAGCACCAATGATATATTCAATGGAGAAAATAGTAAATAGGAGTTGCAAATCTAGTTAACCCACCTATCAACCACACGCTGTGAAAGATTCTGAAAATCACAGCGAAAGATTTTGATATAATTATTTTTATGACTTGTTTTATAGTATGGTTAATGTTAGCGCTTTTTTTTTCAATTGCTGTTACAATAGTTTGTTGTTGTTTTGTTGTTATTTTTTTAAATGTTTTTGCTTCATTTTGTTCTTGAAGTTTTTAGTTTCCATTTCTGTTTAACCAGAGAAAATCGCCATAAAAAAAAAATAAACAAAAATTTCCATAAATTTAAATAAACAGAAGAGCAAATAGAATAAAGTTAAAAAAAGCTTGTTGTTTTGTATGGGATTGAAATTACAGTAAAAGTAGTTAAAAAGAAAATAAAACACACAAACACACACACGCACAGACACATATACACATGCGAAGAAACACACACTTAAACATATGCGCTTATATGCACGTACACACGCGCGCACACGCATACGCACCAGGGAAATACAAAGTAGAGAGGGGAAGCTCCCGTTTCCGTTGAAAGAAAAAAAGAAGAAAAAAAAGGGTAAGAAACACTGTTAATGTGAAAGCGCAGAATATTAGGCGGTTAGAGGAAGAAGAAGAAGAAGAAGAAGAAGAAGAAGAAGGAGAAGAAGAAGAAGAAGAAGAAGAAGAAGAAGAAGAAGAAGAAGAAGAAGAAGGAGAAGAAGAAGAAGAAGAAGAAGAAGAAGAAGAAGAAGAAGAAGAAGAAGAAGAAGAAGAAGAAGAAGAAGAACTATGACGTAAAGGAAAACAGCAACAAAAACAAAAACAACACCCAGCTAGCGGGAAAACAAAAGAAATTTGAATAACGGAACAAAATTTGCTGTTCATTTTCTTTTTCTTTCGTGTGCGTCTTGTTTTGTTTTAAATTTGTGGTTAAATTACCGGGGTAAATACGAGAATAGGGGTGGCAAGGTATGCGTGTGTGTGTCTAGGTGGTATAGGCACTTATATATATATCTACTTATGCATACACACACATACATACGCACACACACATATCTACATATATATTATGCATACACACGTAATACATGAATAATACATACACCTGTATAGATTAGGTATATAAAATATATGCATGTGTAATATTTACATATATATCCTACAATACATATATGCAAACATTTATATGTGTGTATACGTATCTATGTATATGTACCTCTGTATGTATGTATATATATATATATATAT
>NC_068993.1:48880660-48881050 GCF_001194135.2 Octopus bimaculoides
ATATATACATTTATATATACACACATAAACATAAAGAGATTACGTTTATATTCATACATATTGTATGCGATGAATGGTCAATTAATATATATATTTAATATATATTCATATTTTATGCATTACATGATGTATGTATACATATATATACAATCATACGTAAACATATATTACACACATTTACATTTGATATATACAATATATACGTATACTATACACACATGTACGCATACATGCATATACCTAGGCATATAAATATATGTAGAGTTATATAATATATATTTATATGTATATATATATGTATTTCATCTCTTTCTCTTTCTGTATATATATATATATATATATATATATATATATGTGTGTGTGTGTGTGTGTGTGTGTGTGTGTGTGTGT
>NC_068993.1:48881304-48882983 GCF_001194135.2 Octopus bimaculoides
ATATGTATATCTATACATATATATCATATATATGCATCTATATATATATATATGTATATATAAATGCATATATATATACATATATATATATGTATATATGTATATATATATACATATATATACATATATATGCATATACACTTATGGATACATATATGTGTGTATGTGTATGTGTGCGCGAGTGTGTGTGTGTATGTCTGCGTGTGTCAGTGTGTGTGTGTGTGCACGTGCGTGTATGTGTATGTGTGTGTGTGTTTATTTGTTAGAGTTGAAATAAACTCCTTAAATAGCTGATGGCAGGCATTAAATCTTTGAACAGATGTTATTTTATTGAGTTGTTGCTCTCCTAAAGCAAGAGCACATCGTCGAAATACAAACCGAATGTCTAACGGTTCGAATCTGGCTAAAGCTTATGGAGTCCCTCCAGGGCTAGAACAAACTAAATGTGTAAAATAACTTACCCTATTTAGACACCCCTGTTTTTGGATCCATGTGTTCGTTGGGGATATTCTGATGTCTAAATTCTCTTCACACTAGCTTTAAATATCTTATATTCTAAGTGTATCTTGGAAACTTTGAACAACGTTCAGCCATGTACTTCTAGCATCTTTTGTTAAGGTTAGTTCTACAAATATTCCATAGACACAATAGACAGCACTGAGTTTTTCTTCAACGTTTTGTATCGAGATGTCATATATATATATAAACAAACAATGAAATCGGATACAAAAAACACTGTGATGCGAGATACATTGTGTCTCAGCAGAAGATAGAATGGTCACTGTTGGATGTTTTCTAGTCACAAGTCAGCTTGATCAGGGTTGACGTAGGGTTTATAACGGTTTTAAATTTTGGCATCAGGCAAGCAATTTCGGAGGAAGGGAGCTAAGTCGATTACATCGATCCCAGTGCTCATTTGCTACTTATATTATCAACCCAGAAATGGTGAAAGGGCGGCGTGTTGGAAGAATCGTTACCGCGCCGGGCGAAATACTTAGCGTTATTTCGTCTGCCACTACGTTATGAGTTCAAATTCCGCCGAGGCCGACTTAGTCTTTCATCCTTTCGGGGTCGATTAAATAAGTACCAGTCACGCACTGAGGTCGATATAATCGACTTAATTCGTTTGTCTGCCCTTGTTTATCCCCTCTGTGTGTAGCCCCTTGTGGGCAATAAAGAAATAAGAAATGATGAAAGGTAAATTTAACCCCGGTGGTATTTGAACCCAGAACGTAAACACGTGGTAGTGAAGATTCTTCCAGCTCGCCGCCTTCTGAGGTTAAATAATAATAATTTCAAATTTTGGCACAAGGCCAGCAATTTCGTGAGAAGAGGTAAGTCAATCGCATCGATTCCAGTGTTCAATTGGTGCTTGTTTTATCGACCCCGAGGGGTTGAGAAGCAAAAAGCAGAGTAGACCCCGGTGGAAATTGAACTTAGAACATGAAGACGGATGAAATGCTGCTAAGCATTATTGTTGGTGTATTAACAATTCTCATTTCTTTATTGCCCACAAGGGGCTAAAGCATAGAGGGGACAAACAAGGACATACAAAGGGATAAGTCGATTAGATCGACCCCCAGTGCGTAACTGGTACTTAATTTATCGACCCCGAAAGGATGAAAGGTCAATTCGACCTCAGCGGAATTTGAACTCAGAACGTAACGGCAGACGAAATA
>NC_068993.1:48882993-48883929 GCF_001194135.2 Octopus bimaculoides
CTTAATTTATCGACTCCGAAAGGATGAAAGGCAAACTCGACCTCAGCGGAATTTGAACTCAGAACGTAACGGCAGACGAAATACCGCTAAGCATTTCGCCCGGCGCGCTAATGATTCTGGCAGCTTGGCGTAGTAACAATTTTGCTTGTTCGCTGCCTCTTGGGGTTAAAAAATGATGACAACAAGAATCACTACAATCGCCATTGCTGTCATTGCAATCGTCATCATTACAATCACGATCACTCCGACCACCATAACCATCACAATCAGCATCAGCATCATCACAATCATAATCGCCACTATCACCATAAGTATTACAATCACTATCATCATAACCAACATCATCATCATCATCACCGCCGCCACTTTTTTTCTTTCACTACAACCGCCATCAGAATTATCGCAAACAACACCTTCGCCACCATCACACCGCTACCGTCTCTGCCATCACCATCACCACCACCACCTCCTCTACTATCACCACTACCATCATAACTACTACCGCTACCAAAACTCCACTATAGCCTCTACCACTAATAACCCCGCCTTCATTATTATGGTTGTGGTGTTTGTAGTTGTGATGCAACCACTTCTACTACCACCAGCACCACAACCACCACAACTGTCACCACCAAACTACTATAGATGCCGGCAACACTAACACAACCACCGCAACCACCATCACCACAACTACCACTGCAACTATCACCACAACCATTTCCTCTGCTACCGCCACAACAACCATCACACCATCGCTAAAACCAAATTCTCCACCATTACCACCAACCCAACACCAGCACCACTACCACCGACACCACGACCATCACCACCACCACCATCACTGCCACCGCCTTCACCACCGCCGCCTTCCCCACCGCCGCCTTCACCACCACCGCCTTCACCACCACCACCACCACTACTACTGCTACTACTACT
>NC_068993.1:48884068-48886449 GCF_001194135.2 Octopus bimaculoides
ACCACTAACCCACCATCAACACCATTACCACCGCCACCACCAAACTACCACCAACACCGCCACCCCCGCACCACAATGACGACGAAAACCACGACTATGCCTACCACGACCACGACTACCACCACCACCACCATCCCCATCAGCGGGGCCGCCCCCACCACCACCACCACAATCACTACCAAAATCCCTATCACCACCGCTATCACCACCACCACTACCACCCCCTATAACCCATACCTTCCCTTCCGTTTATTACCATTTCTTTCATTGAACATCTGTCCACTGTTTGACTTACCAGAAAGAACTGGGGTTGGGGGGCTTGTGTAAAGGTTAAGTTTAGGGGTTAGTGGGTGTTTAGTTAGAGATAGATTTGGTTGCGGTGGGGGTCGGGCTGAAGGAATCCTTCATTATCTGCAGTTTACTTAATGAAGTTAAGTCCTTATATGTAGTTTTACCTAATTAACTGGGTCTCTGTCTCCAGCTTAGCATCAGCCAGGTCTTGGATTTTCTTCATCACCACCACCACTACCATCACCACCACCACCATTATCACCACCGCCAATACCAACACCATCACCACCACCACCACCACCAATAACAACAAGACTACCATCGCCTCCACAACTATCATACCCCCCTCACTAACACCAACCCTACCACTACTATCAACTCTATCGTCTCCACCAACACCAACACTACCATCATAATCACCATTGTCATCACCACTAACACCAAGACTGCCACCACTGTCGCCACCACCAATACTACCACCACCAATGCCACCATCACCAATATCACCACCATCATCACCGCCACTGCCACCGCCACCAACAACAACTACTACTGCAACAACAACAGCCACACTACCATCCCGCTACTACTACTAACCAGAACACCAAGAACACTACCACCAATACCACTACTACCTTCACCACTATAACCACGTTAGTGATACTCACCATCCGTAATACCAACACCACTATCACCTTCACCATCTCTACCTCCATCACAACAATAGCTACCAATCGGCAGACATCAATACACAAAAGCATCAAATTCCTAAAGGAAAGTTATAAAGCCCCTAAGACAAACGCGCCTGTGGAGAACCCGTTTTCTATTTTGCATCGAACCTCTAACGAGAACATTCAAGCAGATCTGAGGGGGAGAAAAGGTAGCAGTGACATCGCTCTGACCAGGCATGTTACTGGTATCCAGAAACATAAAAACAATCATAGCAGCCGAACTCACATTGCTCTCGGAGAAGAAAATTGTCATATCTCACGTAATGAAGTAAGCTAAATACCAAGACTCGTTAGATGAAACTCTTGTCGAAGGATGTCAGTCCACTTCTTTTCCAGCAAGATCAGAACGCTATTTCCTGTAAAAGATTCGTCTGGAACTCAAACAGCCTTGGTAACTGAAACTAGTTGAAGCTGGTTTTGGTTCTGGTTGTCACGAGACTGCAGTTGGAACATTTTTGCTGGCGAAGGTTTATTCATTCCTCGTTGCTCCACTCAGGCGAAATGCACTGATTGATTGACGGGCGAAATGCACTGGTTGAAGTGCGAAATGCACTGGTTGAAGGGCGAAATGTTGATGACCCAGACATACCTGATAAAAGTACGGGAAGATTTCCAACAGAATGATAGCTGCAATCACCACGAGAACAAGAGCTTAACAATATCTTTAAGTAGCTTCTGCAATTTCCACATAGACAGGGGATGTTTTTATTCCTACATGGAGAGATGTTTTTATTTCTATTAGCCTGTGTTCAAATTAAAGTGCACATGAAAAAGAAAAAAAGAAAAAAACCACTGCCGCCTTCGTACTTCTATCAGGAAAAAGTATATTTTATGTCTTGAAGATATACAAGAAATAATTAGATAGCAGTTTAGGAATGTTACTGACATATCTATCTAGTAATCCACAAACATGTCGTATCTACTTATCTATCAATATGCATATATATATATATAGAGAGAGAGAGAGAGGGGGGAGATGAGCGTATATCCTTGTGTATGTGTGTATGTATGTACGTGTCTATCAAATTGCGGATGAACAATAAGAGCAGTGCCATTAGAAAAACCTTTCAGATTGTTTACTTAGGATAATTACGGATGACACGAGTACAGACTACGTCCACTGAACAAACAGATTTGCGGCTGAGATATTCAAACACAGTCCGTCTGTCGTTTAGTCTTTCTTTCCAGCCATCGTCTCCGTGTGTATATGTATATACTGTGTGTATACGTACGTGCGTTTGTGTATGTGTGTGTATATATGCATGTATGTATGTACGTATGTATGTATGTATGTACGTACGTATGTATGTATGTATGTATGCATATACGCATGTATGTACCTTTATATATATAAACGTA
>NC_068993.1:48886459-48887197 GCF_001194135.2 Octopus bimaculoides
TACGTGTACGTACATATGCAGATGCGCGCCTGCACACACACACTCAGACACTCATATATATATATATATATATACATACACACATATGCATACATATCATTCTATCCATATCATTACTCTATCATTTCATTTGTTCCACTCTTTTCTCTCTCCCCTATCTCTCACCCCTCCTCCCACACATGGACACACACTCGTGGTCAGAATGTCGAGAAATAGCGCGGGGTAACATGACTACAAACCAAAAAAATACACCCAATATGAGCGCCATCTCCGCCATCACCACCATCACCATCAATCCTACTAGTACTAACATCCCCCACCATCACCACCACTCCACTATACTATATACAGCACTATAATATTTATGGCCATAATGGTTTGGCACAACGTAAAAGTGGTCTTTTAAGGGTCAGAAATTTAAATAGATCTTGTTCCCAGTTTTTAATTGTACGTCTATGAACGATGAAATATTTCTATACCTTTTATTTCTATTTTACCCGTTAGGATCCCTTTCATTTATATTGCCCTAACTCTTCGAAAAGCTTAGTTTTAGAATGGTGGCAGCTGATGAAGGAAATGTTCTCTATGTGGCCTGTGTGTTTTCTGTACTCTGTTTAATCATTTTGTCCACGTTTTTTGCAGCGTCCGGTACCCAGATATGCATCTATATATACATGTAGATGTAGGTATGTACATACATGTACGTATATATGCATATACTTATTTATTATCTGTATT
>NC_068993.1:48887577-48889175 GCF_001194135.2 Octopus bimaculoides
ACGGTTATTTTTTGTTAGGTGTATCATTCACAAAGTCCCGCGTGCCACACCAGTAACAGAATTCAAGGTAATTTTTCAGTAGGTGTGTCATTCACAAAGTCCGCGGGCCGCACCTGTATCTGAATTCAAGGGGATGTTTCGTTAGGTGTATCATTCAGAAAGTCCCGCGGGCCAGTCTAGTAAAAGAATTCAAGGTTATTTTTTTCATTTGGCGTGCCATTCAGTAAGTCTCGCGGGCCACACTACTCAAAGAATTCAAGATAATTTTTCGTTAGGCGCGTCATTCGGAAAGTCCACGTTCTTAAACACTTAACGAAAAATTGCCTTGAATGTTGAATGGTGCTGGGCCTTTGAACCTTTACATTGTCAAAGTAAAGGATTAATTCCAATGAAACCAAAAATGATTAAACCTACTAAACCTATTCTATACCTACCCACATCCTTTTTGTGAACCACTATAAAACAGTCACATGACCTGAAGGGAGTACACCTAAATACATACACCTGATTACAAAGAATTCCAGATAATTTTTCGTTAGGTGCGTCATTCAGAAAGTCCACGGGCCGCATTATTAGAAGAATTCAAGGTAATTTTTCGTTAAGTGTTTAATTCAGAAAGTCCTGCGTGCCGCGGCTTGCTCGTGACTAGTCTATCCTTTGAGGTACTCAATACTTCATTTTGTAACAGTAAAGCTTGTTTAATCTTTTAAAATAAAGACAGGATACAAACATTCTTTTACGTACATACATACATACATATAAATGTGTGTGTGTGTGTGTGTGTGTGTGTGTGTGTGTGTGTGTGTGTGTGTGTGTGTGTGTGTGTGTGTGTGTGTTTGTGTGATGAGGAGAGCTCCTTAGAAAGAAATAAGGAGAATGAGAGGATGAGAGGCGAAGCTGATAGTGAGATAAAGACTTAAAGAGCATCAGAATGGATGGTTTAATGGTTTCTACGTAGACTTCCTGTCACCATAAATGACTTTATGAGAGTAGAACATCAATTAATAAAAGATGAAAGGCTGAAAGGAGAAGGAATCTTCTCTTTGCTTGATAACGTGATTGTCAGTTTGTTAAATGTGAATCTTTGCCTTTAATGTTGTCATTGCTACGTCGATTTATACATATATATATAAGGGCGGCGAGCTGGCAGAAACGTTAGCACGCTGTGCGAAATGCTTGGCGGTATTTCGTTTGCCGTTGCGTTCTGAGTTCAAATGCTAACGAGTTCAAATGCTGCCTCCCCCCCCCCATCTCTACCTCCGCCAATATATCATTAGTTCTTTATTTACGTCATTATCGTCAACATCATCACTCTCTCTTTACTCTTTTACTTGTTTCAGTCATTTGACTGTGGCCATGCTGGAGCACCGCCTTTAGTCGAGCAAATCGACCCCACGACTTATTCCTTGTAAGCCTAGTACTTATTCTATCGGTCTCTTTTGCCAAAACGCTATGTTACGGGGACGTAAACACGCCAGCATCGGTTTCAAGCGACGTTGGAAGACAAACACAGACACACAAATACACACACAAATACACATACACACACACACACACACACACACACACACACACATATATATATATAATATATATAT
>NC_068993.1:48889316-48889953 GCF_001194135.2 Octopus bimaculoides
ATACGACGGGCTTCTTTCAGTTTCCGTCTACCAAATCTACTTACAAGGCTTTGGTCGGCCCGAGGCTAAGGTCCCACTGCGTGGCCCAAGGTGCCGTGACCATGTGATTCGTAAGCAAGCTATTTACCACACAGCCACTCCTACCATTATTATTCTGAAGTTGTCATCATCAAATCCATGACCACCATTACTAACATCACCACCACCACTACCACTACAATCATCACCTTCATCATCGTCAATGTCGTTGTCGACATCATCATCATCGTCATAATCGTCGTCGTCGTCGTGGCCATCATCATCAGCGTCATCATCCTCATCAACAACATCACCATTATTATGTTCAGCATCATAGGCACCACCATGATCTCCATGACCATTAACTCGAAATTCTTGAACCTACCACCATCACCTTACCAAGCCCCGCCCCTATCATCATCATCATTATCCTCATCAAATTTCATCACCATCAGTACTAACAATTGAATTTCTTTTTGGTCCAACCTCATAACCATCCTCTGAAAACAATTAACCAATTCTCTCCTGAAGATACACCAATAACACATACATACACACACACACACACACACACACACACACACACACACACACACACACACACACACACACACACACA
>NC_068993.1:48890932-48892901 GCF_001194135.2 Octopus bimaculoides
ACGGTATTCGTAGCAGCAAATGTAGAAGTTGATGATGATGATGATGATGATCGAGGAGGAGGAGGAGGAGGAGGAGGAGGAGGGAGGGGGAGAAGGAAACGGAGAAGAAGAAGAAGAAGAAGAAGAAGAAGAAGAAGAAGATGATGATGATGATGATGATGATGATGATGTTGATGAGTAACTTGATGTTATTGCTCTTTTTATCCTTGTCCATCACCTAAAATAGTCTTGCCATTTCTCTGAGTAAAGCAGATGCGTTTATTAAGGCACGTGACACCTACGTCACCATATGTCCTTCTCCAACGCCACATCATAAAGTCACATCATAAAATCATCACATAATAATGTCACATCATAACTACGTTTGTTAACAACGACCGCAAATATATTTTCACTCACTTTTCCTGGATATTTTCGCACCATCACCGATAATCGAACTTCCTCTAGTATCTGTTGGAGACTGGGAGAAAGGAGAAGCAAAAGACCCGGTTATTGACAGACAGACAGACAGATAGATAGATAGATAGATAGATAGATAGATAGATAGATAGATAGATAGATAGATAGATAGACAGACAGATAGATAGATAGATAGATAGTTAGGTAGATAGTTAGATAGATAGATATACAAACAGCAGGTTAATTTAGGGAAATTTCGAGATCTTTCATCTATTGATAAAATCCACTCCATGTGGAATTTTAACATATTAGAATATAACTGGTGGATATTGCCCTGAGATTCTTCACGCTGTCTTGGCTATTTATCATTGGACACATACACTTCGTTTATACTTCCAATGCAGTGAAGGTTTAACTAATCGCTATTTAAATCAATCACAATCCACAATTAGCTGTAATAATGAGACGTATCTGCATACCGTTTGTTTCTCTGTTTACGAAGAGAATATATGCTATTAGTACTTTTTTTGAAATTATACTGTGAAATAGCTTAAAATTAGTTATTTAACAAAATTAGATACCTGTGCATGTGTAGTCATGTGTGTGTTTGTGCATCTTCGCGTGCACGTATGTGTGTAGAATGTATAAGCTTATTAATATATATGTGTTATACATATTGTATGCATATATATTTATATTTATGTGTATATGTATATGAATGTAAATACGTGCTTGTCAATTGTAAATCCCATATATGCGTGTGATTGTTTGTGTGTGTGTCTTGTGTGTGTTAGCAGGAGTAAGAAGCAGGAGATAGAGCGAGAACTGAGTAATACGTAACTTGACATGTAGTTATCTCGCTATCTATTCATTTAAAGCTCACGTTCATTTTAAAGATGTAAGGAGGTGCTTACAACTAAGCACGGATAGATAGATAGATAGATAGATAGATAGATAGATAGATAGATAGATAGATAGATAGATAGATAGATAGATAGATAAGGAAATAAGAAATGTAGGGAAAGGGCATGTAAGTAATGAAGGAAGCTTGGCAAGTAAAATAAATTAACGAAAGCAAAAATGGCAGCCATCTTGATCGATTTGTAGACAGATGGCGCTTGCCCCAGGCGGAAATGAATATTTAATATATTTTCACTCTTTATACGTATGTATGTGTGATTGACGGCATATTTGTCATAAGTATGTGCATGTGCAAACGGGTGCATAACTAAGGCTGTGCATGTGTGTGCATCGCTTCATTGTCTTTTGACTTTTCTAGTGAAGGAGAAGGAAAGGAGAGTCGGTAGAATTTGATTTCTTTAAAATAAATTTACTTCTTATGTAAATATTAATGCTTCGCAATGACGCATGAAAGATTTTTCAATGCAAGCTGGGAAAATAACTCTTACCATACATCACATATGTATAAATATACAGATACATAAATATATAGCATACATATATACATACAATTATTCGTACATGCACCTATATACACATATACATACAGGTGCATGTGTATATATATATATATATATATATATATATATATATATATATATATATATAT
>NC_068993.1:48892957-48895301 GCF_001194135.2 Octopus bimaculoides
TAGAATTTGATTTCTTTAAAATAAATTTACTTCTTATGTAAATATTAATGCTTCGCAATGACGCATGAAAGATTTTTCAATGCAAGCTGGGAAAATAACTCTTACCATACATCACATATGTATAAATATACAGATACATAAATATATAGCATACATATATACATACATATCTACACATTCATACACACGAAGATAAGTAGAAACAAATGAATTTCATTGTGTAATAGTATTATTGTGTCAACTACTTTTCAGTTTCCTCTCTCTTTCTCCCCTCCTACCCTCCCGTCTCTCTCTCTGCATATGAATATATATACCTATATATACATACATACATACATACATACATACATATATATATATATATATATATATATATACCATATTCGCATCACATATGCATGGAAATACAGCAGTATGTGCATTACATTTATAGAGTGTTTGATAAATGTATAGATAAAAACAGATAAAGGACACACACTCGTACACACACACATACACACACATATATACGAGCGCACACACAAAAATATTAAAAGATATATATTTATATATGAACATATAAATACACACACGCACACAAACATACAAATATTGTACTGTGTCGAACACTTACGCGAGAAATGTCCAATAAGTACTATAGAGTATTCGGTTTATTCAATTTTCATGTTGAGTTGCCGACTTGAGTTTCACACCACTTCGATCTACAAGCGAGAACTTTCCTACAAAATGCAAGGAAGACGCTCGGAACGTTACACCTGCTCGTTTTTCTATCTTAAACTTTCTTAAGCGTCATCCTAACACATCCACTGCCTACATCTTCTAAACTTTTGTTTTTATTTTTGATTTGCCTGATATAAATATATACACACATACATGCATATATATATATATATATATATATATATATATATATATATATATATATATATATATAGACGCATAGACAAATACACACAAACTCACACACAGACACGCAAACACTCACATATAATGTTTACACAAGCCCAAGAACGTACCAAGTGGCGGTGGTTTTCACCAACATTGGAAGCAAAATTTTCGAAGCCACCAAAAGAGAAATGGAAGAAATCAAACGACAGGATAGAAAGGCTCGACAGAATCAACCTCGTTCTCTCCCAACATTGCCATGCAGCGAATGCCATCGACTCTTCTATGTAAGAATTGGCCTACAGAGCCATCAACGGTATCACTATAAAGGAAGCGTTCAGCAAAGAAAAAGATAAATTCTCGATACGAAATAAAACAGACGACGATGATAAACACATATGCACACAAACAGACACACACATATATGTGTGTATGTATGTATGTATGTATGTATGTATGTATGTATGTATGTATAAAGAGGCACACACACAAACTATTGTACGCACAGAAATATATACGAGAATATGCTGAAAAGTTCCTGGCTTTGGGTAAAAGAAAATACACGAGGATCAGTTAATTACGATTTTATTCAATATATTCCCCTTTCAGATTCACACAGATATTGCAGTGATCCTTCAGTTTTTTAAGCCCTGTAAAAGAACTGGGAAAGTTGGGCCTCCAGGCAGGCCTTTCGCGATACCCCTAAAGCCAAGAACTTTTCAGCAACACCTCGTAAGAGTGCACAGGTATTCACACTGACATCTACATGCATTCATATATATATATATATATATATATATATATATACATATAATTGTCAACCAAGTGTGGTGTCCTATGCAGGACAGTGCTACTGACGTTTATAGCCCCAGGAAGACATCTCTTCCAGCTGGCTAACGGACACACATTCTGTGTCCGATTAGTATTTGTTTGCGAGGGGAAATCTCTGCTTCCATGTCTAACCTTACGTGATACACACGGACTCGAGTAAATGGATGGTTACCCGTCCTCAGCGTGTGTTAATCACAAGCTAGTGATGAAAACTCATTTCACATTGCAAAATACTGTATGCATTTATCAGCGACAAACTGTCGCTGATCTCGAAAAAGGAGAAATAAGCTATGTGTGTGTCTGTATGTATATATACATATGCGTTTGGTTTCATGTCGTAGTCTTTATATCAGAGAAAAAAACGCTATACAGATTGCATAACACTATCAAACTATGGCCAAACTGCAATTCTATGCTGTTCATATTCATTCTTTCACATATTACATTTTTCATTTATACAAAAGGATATATTATACATATATATACAGTTTTTAACCGTATTGGTTCATTCTATTATTCCTATATTCATCCTTTTTTGCATACCTCTTATTTCAGTTCAGTTACTCAGCGGTTTGTATATATAGTATGTACACATACATACATATATATATATATATATATATATATA
>NC_068993.1:48896081-48897128 GCF_001194135.2 Octopus bimaculoides
ATATATATGCATATATATGAGTGCATGTATGTATATGTACATTATGTACATGTACATACACTGATGTAAAATATATATATATATAAATACTTTACTAACAGTTACACACACACACACACACACACACGTGTGCGTGCGCGCGCGTATTTTACGCATAAGTACATACACCATACACTTATATATGTGAATGAACGTGTCTTATGAGAGTGTGTTCGTGTGTGTATATATTTGTATGTACTTATATATATGCATGTCCATATTTGTATATGTATATATGTATGTATGCATGTGTGTGTGTATGCATGTGTGTGTGTATGTATGTATATGCTTATGCATGCAGCCTGGGGAGAATTGTGCATTAAATGACTGATTATTCTCTGCTTCATCTTCTTCTCCATCTTTTTTTCTTCCTCCCCTTCCTCTTCTCTTCTTCTTTTTCTTCTTCTTCCTTTCCTTCTTCTTCTTCTTCTTCTTCTTCTTCTTCTTCTTCCTCCTCTTCCTCTTCTCTGCTTCTTCGTTTTCCTTTTCTTCTTCCCCGTCCTCTTCTTCCCACGCCATCCGCAGTTCCAACAACCTCGACAACAGAACGTCTTTGGCATTCATGACTGCGTAAAGAGCAACTAATATACATACTAATAGCAGCAGGGGCAGTAGTAGTAGTAGTAGTAGTAGTAGCAGTAGCAGCAGCAGCAGCCATGTTATTATTACTGGTATTATTACCATCATCAATACATCAGTATTATTATTATTATTATTATTATTATTATTATTATATTTCGTAATAGTTGTAGTTGTAACATCAGCAGCTGCGCCACTTCAGCAGCAGCAGCAATAGTAGTAGTAGTAGTAGTAGTAGTAGTGGTAGTAGTAGTAGTAGTAGTAGTAGTAGTAGTAGTAGTAGTAGTAGTAGTAGTAGTAGTAGTTGTAGCAGCAGCAGCAGTAGTTGTTTTTATTTTAATACTACAATTATTATTATTATTATTATTATTATTATTATTGTATTTGCTTCTCTGTAATGTTTTGTTTTGACGTTGTTTGTATATATAT
>NC_068993.1:48897971-48899468 GCF_001194135.2 Octopus bimaculoides
GCGATGATGATGATGATGATGATGATGATGACGATGATGACGATGATGACGATGATGATGAAGACGATGATGATGATGATGATGATGAAGACGATGATGATGGTGATGATGATGACGATGATGACGATTATAACGATGACGATGATGATGATGACGATGATGATGATGATGCTGATGATGAAGACGACGACGATGATGATGATGATGATGATGATGGTGGTGGTGGTGGTGATGAAGATGACGATACTGTTGCCAAAGCAATTGCTAACCAGAGAATATTTTGAGTTGCTTTCTTTATTGTTGTTTTTGTTGTTGTTGTTGTTGCTTGAAAGTTCATTTTGCATACAGACATGCATACATACACAGATAACGCGTGTGTGTGTGTGTGTGTATCTACATGCATACATACATATATATGTGTGTGTGTGTGTGTGTGTGTGTGTGTGTGTACATATGTATATACATATATATATATATATATATATATAGAGAGAGAGAGAGAGAGAGAGAGGAAGGGAGAGAAAGATACATATATTTATATCGATGAATTTATATGTATATATATGTGTTATACATATATATACACACACATATATATGTATATGTATATATTCATATATATATATATATATATGTGTGTGTGTGTGTGTGTGTGTGTGTGTATATATTCATATGTATATATTCATATAAATATATATATATATATATATATATATATATATATATATATATATATATATATATATATATGAATATATATACAAACATGCATACATACAAACTGAGTATATAAATTCACATATGAATATATATATATATATATATGAGTACACGTGTGTTTTTATGAACAGGTATGTATGTATTTTTGTGTGCGAACGTTCATGTGTGTGTTTGCGTGAGTGTTTGTGTGTGTATGTGTGTGTGTCTTTGTGTGTGCATGTGATTTTTTTTTCCATCTATTTATTTATAAATGTGGTTGGTTTTGTGGACGGCGGTGAAGACTTGGAGCTACAAAGCGTTTATGGAGCCTTTTGAATAAGACAGGAAAAATGGTACAATTATTGTGTTTCAATGCAACCTGCTTGCGTCATGGTTAAGTGCAGCGCTCATCAGCAACAGAAAATTACGTTGTCTGCGTTGAGGAAAAATTTCTTTTTTTAATAAATATCGTTTCTTTTTTATGGAGTAGGCAGGAGGCGAATTTGCAGTATTCCTTCTGATTCTCAGCGAGCTGAGTTCAAGTCCGACCGAGGTCAATTTTATGTTTTTATCTTTTTAAGGTCGATAAAGAGATATCATGTTTTATCCTTTTACGGTCGATAAATAAATACCATCTTTGGTGGTGAATAGGAAAAGGTGTCATCGTCATTGTCATGTTGCTGTTATTGCTTCAGGTTTTAATCTCGATTGTCTGGTACCACATATTCAACTCTAGCTAATTGTTTAAGAGCGGGCAACAATCTGTCTTTTCGATGATGATGATGATGATGATGATGA
>NC_068993.1:48900039-48900723 GCF_001194135.2 Octopus bimaculoides
TCATCACCACAGTCATCATCATCATCATCATCATCATCATCGTCATCATCATCAACTTCGCCATCCTCTTCCTCATCATCATCACCATCATCATCACCACCACCACAATCACCACCACTACCATCGTCAACATCATCACCACAGTCATCATCATCATCATCATCATCATCGTCATCATCAAGTTCGCCATCCTCCTCCTCATCATCATCATCATCAACTTCGGCATCCTCATCATCAGTATCATCGTCATCATCATCACCACAACGACCACCACTACCATCGTCATCATCATCACCACAGTCATCATCATCATCATCATCATCATCATCTTTGTCATCCTCTTCCTCATCATCATCAGTATCATCATCATCACCACCACCACCACCATCACCACCACCACCACCACCACAATCGTCATCATCATCACCACAGTCATCTTCTTCATCATCATCATCATCATCATCTTCGTCATCCTCTTCCTCATCATCATCATTATCATCACCATCATCACCACCACCACCACCATGATCATCATCATCATCATCATCATCATCACCACCACCACCACCACCATCACCACCACCACCACTACCATCGTCATCATCATCACTACAGTCATCATCATCATCATCATTATGATCTGCAGTATCAGCAGCATCTCCTTTGCCGTTACCATCATCTTGA
>NC_068993.1:48900945-48903464 GCF_001194135.2 Octopus bimaculoides
TCATCATTATCATCATCATCATCTTCGTCATCCCCTTCTTCATCATCATCACCACCACCACCACCACCACCACCACCACCACCACTACCATCGTCATCATCATCACTACAGTCATCATCATCATCATCATTATGATCTGCAGTATCAGCAGCATCTCCTTTGCCGTTACCATCATCTTGATCGTCATCATGTTGTCATCGCCAACATTATCATTATCACTTTTCTTCTTCCTTCTCCGTCTCCTCTTCTTCATTAGCTTCTTCCCTCCATCCCCTCTTCGTCTGCTTCATCTTTCTCGACATCCTCCCCCTCTCCCTCCTTTTTCCCCATCTCTTACTCTTTTTCTTCCTCCTCCCCCTTTTCCTCAACCGCCTCTTCTTTCCCCAGTTCCTACTGCGTCCCCCACCTCCTCCTCTTCCTTACTCACTTCCTCTCAGCCTCATCTCCACATTTTCCACCATCATCATCATCATCATCACTACCACCATCATCAACGTGTAATATGTCGTAAGGCAAAAACAAAAAAAAAAGTAATGCCTCACTTAATACGAATTGGTCGTTCTTTCTCTTATCTTGGAGACTGTAAGATGGCGGGAGTAGGGTAGACGTTTTTAGCGAGGTATGGCTTCTTGGGGGAAAAAAAAGTTTTGTCTTAGTAATAATAATAATAAGATAAGGAGAATAAGAATCGTCTTTAAAAGGAGAGAAAACTTGATAAATTCTCTTAAGCAATTTGAATAACATGTATTTAAAAAAAGAATTCTGGCACTTCCTCCTTAACCAGCAAACTCCCATACCTTATATTTTGCGCCCATCTTCCTTTCTGCCTTTGCTACCACCTATCTGCATTCTCTCAGGAAGCATTCAGCATTCTTCAGAATGGTATGTCAGTGTGGTATGTTATATCCTGGAAGCTAGTTTGGTCTGCGAGCATAATACTCGATAATTTAGTGTTGAGATATCTCGTGTATAACTTTGTTGAAGGACTGTGAAAAAGTCAGGTTTGATAATTTTTGAATAATGTATATTTTGCAAACGAGCTAACGAGAGAATGTTTATATGGTCTCTCCTCGTCATAAAAATAGCAGCTAATTATTTTCTTCCTCGCTATTATCTTATTGTCATTTTTCTTACAACATTGTGGAGGCGGGGGTATTGAAAAAAATAGCAGCTAATTTTTTCCCCCTCAATATTATCTTTCTGTCATTTGTGTTGAAACATTGAGGAAGCGGGAGCATTGAATGATGTGGTTTTACAAACGTTCTGCCTGGATATACGTGTATGAGGGATAGTTATAGCTAGAATAATAGACCTTTGATCATTTGTCAGCACGATCAGGACTGACCTGTGGTTAAACAATGAAAACAGCAGCAGCAATGGAAGAGTTCTTTATTAACGCTCATATTGCTAGAAATAGCTGACAAATTTCTTTCAAATTACACACGAACTTATATCTTAAAATATGGAAGAACCCGTAATATAACGATGTAGCCATCAATATACAAGGATGGTCACCTTGGAGCAGTTTCGATCATAAATCTTCTCCATTGCCACTGGCTTGCGACAAACAAGAACAATATTCTTTTCTACTCTCGGCACAAGGCCCGAAATTTCTGGGGAGGGGGCCATCGATCCCAGAACGCGACTGGTACTTAATTTATCGAGACCGAAAGGATGAAAGCAAAGTCGACCTCGGTGGAATTTGAACACAGAACCTAAAGGCAGACGAAATATCGCTAAGCGTTTCACCCGGCGTGCTAACGTTTCTTATTTCTTTACTGCTCAGAAGGGGCTACACGCAGAGGGGACAATCAAGGACAGACAAAGGGATTAAGTCGCTTACATCGACCCCAGTGCGTAACTGGTACTTTTTTAATCGACCCCGAAAGGATGAAAGGCAAAGTCGACCTCGGCGGAATTTGAACTCAGAACGTAGCGGCAGACGAAATATCGCTAAGCGTTTCGCCCGGCGAGTTAACGTTTCTTCTGTATTAAAGAATATAGAAGAGTTAAAGCTGTTCATAAAATAACAATTGCATTAAATTTAGGCACAAGGCCAGTCATTTTTATGGGAGGAATATTAAGTCGATGGCAACGAACTCTGATACAAGACTACGACTCCATTTTATTGATACCGAAGAAAGAGAAAACAGTTGACTACGACAAGATTTGAACGTTTGTTCCTAAAATATTAAAGCAAGCAAATATTTGTTAAGTTAAACAAATCGACCAATTCCATAAATATCGAGAGAATGGATAAAAGAAAGAAACAAGGAAGGAAGGAAGGAAGGCGTGTCGACGATGTGTAAAGAGGTCATAACTGATTCCAAGGGTGGAGTCTGTCATTACATGAACACGTTTCAAAGATTTCAACGCGACAAATTCTAAAATCTATATTCCCAAAAGGGATTATATACCAGCATATATACATGTGTACATACATACATCCAACACACACATATACACACTTAATACTTATACATACATAAATACATAATACACGTACATATACATATACA
>NC_068993.1:48903474-48904437 GCF_001194135.2 Octopus bimaculoides
TACAAATATATATACATATATATATACATACATATATATATATATATAAATATTTGTATATACACATATTCCTATACCACATATATACATATACACACACACTTATACATATATGAGAGTATGTATATGTGTATATATATACATACATATATATATATATTCATTCATACATGCGTTAAGTAGGTAAATGTGTATGTATGTAATGTATGTATGCATGTATGTATGTATGTATGTATGTATATAAGGGTGGGAACCACAAGGAGGATTGGGAAACTAAGTTGTCTTAGAAATATTAGAGAAAACATACAAAATGAATTTTTATATTTTATTTATTTTATTTATTTATTTATTTTAACAAAAGGGATTTTTTTTCAAAACGAAGATTAGCAAAACTAACCTCCACCCCCACCTCGTCCTTGCCCCCACCACATTCTGTCTTCGACAATCTGTTAACACTGTTGATCTGTCTTAATTTGGATTTAATCAGATTTATCTTCACATTGGGTGGGGGGGAGTCGATGTGTCTGGGGGAGGTGAATGCATGGGTGTATGGAGGTATGGAAAGGAATTATGTGTGTATATGTATATATATATATATGTGTGTGTGTGTGTATTTGTGTTTGTGTGTGTTAGTGTATATGTTTGTGTGCAGGTGATTCATAGGTGTGTGTATATGTGTGTGAGTGTGTATATATGTGGATGTATGAAGGTGATTTCTGTGTGTGTATGCGAATATGTGTGTGTGTGAATGTGTGTATGAAGGCGAGTAATGTATGTGTATGTGTATGTGTGTGAGTGTGAAGGTGTGTATGAAGGTGATGCATGTGTATGTGTGTGTGTATATGTGTGAATGTGTATGTTTATGTGTGTGCAATAAATGCGTGAGAGAGGAGGAGAAGGAGGAGGAGTAGAGAGTGAGGCGGATGTGTAGAAGAGGAGGGTGAGTGGAGGGTGTGGGTGTGT
>NC_068993.1:48904843-48906278 GCF_001194135.2 Octopus bimaculoides
GCACTCGTAAAACGTGTGCGTATTTTAGTTGGAATGAATGCTGAGTATGTTGGTTTTGTGCTCGGATTTTGTTTTTGGTGCGATTGTGTGTGTGTGTCTGTGTGTGTGTGTGTGTGTGTGTGTGTGTGTGTGTGTGAATACGTTAGCGGTGCATGTGGTATGTACGTAGAAACGAGTCTATTAATCTGAATGCTGAATGTGTGGACGTTTGTCTACGTTTTTGCGATTGAAATATAGTGTGTATTTTGTGGATGCGCATATTTGTATGCCCGTGTGTGAATGTGTGTGTGTGTGTGCGTGTGTGTGTATGTGTATTTGTCTGTCTGTATGTATGTATGTGTATTTGTGTTTGTGTGTGTGTATTTGGTTGGACGATGTAGTGAGAATCGTCGAATGCGTGTATATGTAGCGAAAAAGGAGAGATTAAAGCGGAAGAGAAATAATTGAAGAGAAAGTATTGTACATAAACAAAACATGTATGCATGTATGTGTGTGTGCGTATGTATGTGAGTTTATGTTTGTGAGAATGTGTGTATGTATGAGTGTGTATGTGTGTGTATGTGCATACGTAGCTTGCTTCTCAACCACACGGTTCCGGGTTCATTCCCACTGCATGGCACCTTCGGCAAATGCCGTCTACTATAGCCTCGGGCCCACCAAAGCCTATTGAATAGATTTGTTACAGGGAAAGCCCACTATTTTTTATTAAACCATTGAAATGTAGTGAATGGAAGGATGATCACTACTAGATATCTGTACTGCAAAGTTGTTAAGACCCTAAAACTCATGCAGCATGCTTTATCATTTTCATTGTTGATATGGATGACAGAACTGAGGTTATTGTCAGCTATTTCTCCTATATCACTAACATTGCTACAAGCCAAAAGTGGCCCTCACATTAGAAGAAAATATTGCTATTTAATAGTTTAGATTTAATCCTCGTTTAACCAGGTAAGTCATGTTGGGTACACACTGTAGGAATGGCTGTAGATTTATTCAATCATCAAAAACAATGAGAGCATTTTCGCTTGCAGATTCGTCTCGAGAATTCTTTTAATGGCGCTGTTTGACGACATTTGTGATATGGTTTAGTCAAATTATGAAGAGAAATCAACCTGACATGGAGACGTCTGGGACACCCATTACGACTTTCACTTGTGTAGATTCCTTCAAATCCTATTACGTTGGGTTTTGCTTTCCAGATAACGCTTCATCCTGAATGCTGTGTTGGTTTCTGTCGAAGACAATGATGAGTCAAGGAGTATGGCGCATTTAGGTTTGACTTCTCTCCCAAAATGTTTAAAAGGTCATCAATAAGGTGGAGAATATGTTTTGAGACGTTTCTTGCATATCGAAAGCCAGACTGGTTGAGATCTGGGAGACTGTCACCTCTAGCTAGGGCAAAATGAATTGTTATATATATATATATATATAT
>NC_068993.1:48906956-48909602 GCF_001194135.2 Octopus bimaculoides
ATATATATATATATACAGTGTTATGGAATTTTATTAAGCGAAACAAAGTACTCAGTAACCGTTAGGTGGTGTGGAATAATATTCAAAATTGAGAATTTCTCGCTGGCACCATTCAAGTGACCAATTTTATTGTGTCTGAAATTTTCTTACATACACCGCGATTGCATCTGTTCAGGTCACACTGAAAACAACTTAGTTGTAATTACTGTTTTTTAACGTATGGACATATAACAATATATTAAGAACTATAAAAATTTATAGAAATTAATCCATAGAAATTTGTTAAAATTGAAGAGAAATTCTATAGAACATCTGTGAATAACTTGGTCTTTTATAGAAATATTTTTCACTAATTCTGAAGAAAAATTCTATGAAGAATTCTCTTAAAGAACTCTGAGATGACCTTATGAATGTAGTTATATGTGAAAACCAATGATTGGTTAAAGAATTTACGATAAAATAGTTTTAATTGCGGATGTGTCTCTTGATTCTGAATATAAATAGCACATATTGCGTCTTGTCTGTAACATTAGCCAAAAAGTTTGTATAAAAGGATTCAGATAATGAAATGTACAGGTCAACTGTATGTGATCTCGTGACCTATAGTGTGTATGTATTCCCATTGTGTTAGTATGTGTAATGCCGCGTTTATACTAACAGATTTCTCAGCTTAGCACTTACTTGTCTCTACGAAAGATACACGATATGTCTCATCCACGTCCTCAGGCCTGTTATCTGAGATGGATACTTAAAATATGGCAGCCAGACCGCACAAAGAAGAACACTGCGCTCGGGAGAGCTAGAATGGAGAACATAATCAGCGAAGTACGGAGAAGGAGGTTGAAGTACATCGGCCATATTCTAAAGAAACATCATGATAACGACTTATGACAGCCATGAAATGGACCCCTGAAAGAAGTAGAAAGCGTGGTAGACCCTAAGAGACTGTTGAAAAAGAAGGGCAGGTTGGCGGATGGGAAACGTGAAAGTGTGAACCGAAGCTATCGATAGGGTAGTATGAAGAGAGAGAGAGAAACAGAGAGAGAGAGAGACAGACAGAGAGAGAGACAGAGAGAGAGAGAGACAGAGAGAGAGAGACAGAGAGAGAGAGACAGAGAGAGAGAGAGAGAGACAGACAGACAGACAGACAGACAGACAGACAGACAGACAGACAACAATTTCGATGGAGTGGGTAAGTCGATTAATTCGACCGAAAGGATCAAAAGCAAAGTGGACCGCGGCGGCATTTGAACTGAGAACGTGAAGACGGACGAAATGAAGCTAAGCATTTCACCCGGCGTGCTAACGATTCTTTTCCACTCTAGGCACAAGGCCCGAAATTTTTAGGGAATGGGCCAGTCGATTAGATCGACCCCATTACGCAAGTGGTACTTAATTTATCGACCCCAAAATGATAAAAGACAAAGTCGACCTCTGCGGAATTTGAACGTAAAGACGGGCGAAATACCGCTAAGCATTTCGTCCGGCGCGCTAACGATTCTGCCAGCTCGCCGCATTCCTCAAGTACAGTATTAGTTACTGGATCAGATACAGCGTCCAGTAGATAGAGCTGCGTACAATCCGTATCAGATTGAAATGCCTCTAGCCAAATTTCTCAGATAGCTTCAGGTTTAAGTCATTTAATCCCGTTAAAACACAATTACCACAAGAATCAAAAGTTCAACGAATCTAAACGTAAGGAACAACCACATATCTATAATGATATAACTTACTAGTACTGGCAATAGGACACGCAACAAATTTCACATAATGAAGTTTCACCCCAACTCCCTTATAACTAAGTCCCTACTTTTTTAAATAACATAACCTAGAGTCGGAACCGTCAGCGCAAGGCATCTCTGCCAGACCCCGTAGCATTTCTATTAAACTTACTGTCTTGAACTGATATTTTTTCTTTATCGGTCTCAAAAGACCAGAAAGCAAAGATAACACCGGCGATATTTCGTCTCAGAACGTCGGGCGTCGCAAGAAATACCTCGTAGCTCTCTATACAACTCTTAAAACTTTGCAATTCTACTGCATTTGATTGGTGTTTGCCTGGTATTTCTAGCACATCAACCGACCACATATTTGCCGCTTCGTTGACCTCGTGTGAATTAAATGGTTTAAAGGTGACGTTTGCTATTGCCGCGAACTTCGTGGTTTCTTTAAGTAAGCAGGAAGTGATATTTTGTTAATAGAATGCACAACCTGTATATTAATGATTGTGTTAAGCATTACCTCTAATATAAATCCCATGACTAACTCTTCAAGCTCTATTGAGAATCCTGTTAATAAATGTTTGTGTTGTTACATGACTAACGTTATTGTAACTAACGTTGTTTTCATGCTGTGAATTATATTGTTGTGAGTTCCGGTTACCAATGGTGTTGTTATGTGAGCTATGCAACTGTTAGAATGATGAAACATGCAGACTGCATTTTTGTGTATCAATTTATGAAGTACACTATTTATTTTGGTTTGTTCAACCGTTCGTACACCCTGATTGCGATTTGTTGGAAAGGGTTAGGTTTTTAAAAGTTGCCATTTTTAATCTTTCGATATGTTATTAATGCTATTTTTGTAATTGGGTTTCATTCGTGTTGTATTGTGTAATATCGGAATATATACATATATATTCATATA
>NC_068993.1:48910227-48911861 GCF_001194135.2 Octopus bimaculoides
TATATATATATATATATATATATATATATATATATATATATGTTGTTGTACTTGGGGATGGTCATATTGCCAGTTTAGCCAATAATGTAAATATACATATGTATATACATAAATACACACACAAATAGACAGATAGATACATACATAATACATACATGTATATATGTATATGTATGTATATATATGTCCGTGTGTGTGTGTGTGTGTGTGTGTTTGTGCGTGTATATGTGTATTAGCGACAGAGGCAGCATTAGTACCGAGAAGCAATTATCCTCACTTAAACGTGGATTTAGTATTAGAGCAAACTTTACTGCGGTAGTTGCCATGAAGAGAAACTCACACACTGTCTTTTTGGTGCAAAATGCACTATTGCTAGCGGGGAGATAAATCCCCTCCATCTCCAACGTCAGGACCACCAGATCACGTTATTTTGACCTTATTTGGTCTTGTCAGTGATGGACACTCGACAACTAACGACAGCAGTGATTCCTCTCGCAGTCAACGATATGTTAAGCTAAACTGGCTGATACTGAGATGTCATTATCACACAGTTGCCACATCTATTACTCACACAGTTACCATGTTTATTTAGCATGTAGGGCCGTGATCTAGCAGGATTGTTAGCACCCCCGGGATAAAAGTGCTTAGCGACATTTTGTCCGTCTCTGCGTTCTGAGTTCAAATTCAGCCGAGGTCAACTTTGCCTTTCATCCTTTCGGGTTCGATAAACAAGTACCAGCTGAACACTGGGGTAGATATAATCGATTCACCCACGCCGGCGAAATTATTGGCCAAAATTTAAAACGGATGTTACTATTATCAATAAAGCGGCGAGCAGGCAGAGTCGTTAGCACATCGGACAAAATGCTTAGCCGCATTTCATCGGTTTCTGAGTTCAAATTCCACCGAGGCCGACTTTGCTTTTCATCTTCTCAGAGCCGATAAAATAAGTACCAGCTGAACATTGGGGTCGATGTAATCAATTATTCCTTTCCTTCGAAATTGCTGGCATTGTGCCAAAGTTTGAAGTCAATAGTTATTTACCATTCAACCAACACTGCTGTTTGTTATTACCTTTCTACAATATTATATTTACCGCATTTCTTTACCAAACTGTTACCAAATTTCTTTACTTCGCTTCTACGACGTCTCTTTACACACCATTACCACTTATCATCGCCATATTGTTACTATATCTCTTTTTTTTTTCAGCATACTGTTAATCTCACCCAACAACAGCTTGTAAAATATATAAATTCCTCGGGCTTACAAAGTTGCAACAACTGAAGCGACAATTTCACATTTACTTCCGGTAAAAGATGTGTCAGACATTTTTTTTATTATCATTATTATTAGTTTTTTTCTTCTTTTTTTTTTCACCTCTTCTCCTTTTTGGCCTCTTTTCTTCTTGGTTTCCGATTAAATCAATTAAGGAATCGGTGAAGCGTTTCTTTTGACTTGGGCGGTAGTCACCGAAATATTATGACTGCGGTTTGCATTTCTACAAGCTGTGTTGGTGGTGATGGATACGATGTTGTTGCTTTTGTTGTTGCTGCTGCTGCTGCTGCTGTTGTTGTTGTTGTTGTTGTTGTTGTTGTTGTTGGTGGTGGTGGTGGTGGTGATGGTGGTAGTAT
>NC_068993.1:48911871-48912522 GCF_001194135.2 Octopus bimaculoides
GGTGGTGGTGGTGGTGATGGTGGTAGTATGATGCTGCTTGTTCTCCTATCGATATATCAGGATATATGAGTTTAGCAAGTGTTGCTGTAGTGATGATGTGAAAGGATTTTTGTGTCAAATTTATATGCATGTGTATGTATCTCTATGTATGTATCTATAATCGCATATATCTGCGTGTGCACTGATATATATACATATGCATACATATTATATAAGTGCGTATGTTTGTGCGGGGAGAGGATACGAGTACATATCTATGAGCGTGTGTGTGTGTTTGTGCGTGTGTGTAGGGAGCTGTAGGGACCTTGCCTCCCTTATCTATCATAAGATAAATACCTTCTCGTGGCTAAGAGTTGGTTTGACTCTTATTTCTAGCAATGCTGGTGCTCAATAGTACCTTTAGTCACTTCTGTAACGTCTATACTTCTGCCTTTCGGTTGTAAATTGCGAATAAGCCAACGTCATTATTCATATACAGGAGTGACTGTGTGGTAAGTAGCTTGCTTACTAACCACATGGTTGCGGGTTCAGTCCCACTGCGTGGCACCTCACGTCTCTTTCAGAAATAAATGGGTGAAGAAGATGAGATAAAATCTATCGTGTATATATATATATATATATATACACACACACACACACACACATATATAT
>NC_068993.1:48912759-48916769 GCF_001194135.2 Octopus bimaculoides
TATATATATATATATTTATGTCCCCGTAACTTAGCGGTTCGGCAAAAGAAGCCGATAGAATAAGTACTAAGCTTAGAAAGAAAAAGTCCTTGGGTTAATGCAAATGAAGTACACTTTTATGCTCGTCCTCTCTTCCTGTTTGATAACCGGTGTTGGTTTGTTTACGTTCCCGAAACTTAACGGGCATCAGCAAAAACGGATGATGAGTAACAGAGATGAAATGTATACTTGAGCTGATTTAACTATACCCACATGGGTGGTGTCTTGGACAGGAGACAGGAGTCCAATGACGGAGACCCTACAAAGTGTGTGCATTCGCGTTAGTGCCTGTGAGTGGGTATGTGCATGTATATGCTTGTGTGTGTGTATGCGTGGGTCTGTGAGCATGTATGTGCGCATATGTGCGTGTGTGTTTATGTACGTATGAGTACGTGTGTACTAAGAGGATTATATCATAGAAGTGGTTGTGTTGGCAGTACTTTGAGTTTTGTTGACTTTTCTAATACCATTCTTAGAATTTCATATATATGGTTAACATTATTGCAATGGTAGATGTTGTCGTTGCTGCTTTTTAACCCTAGGTCAACCCTGATCGAAGAGGTTTGTGATCAAAATCATTTCAAGAAACTGATTTAATCTATCGTCCGGTTTATCAATACCGCTGGGTATTTGTGTGCTTTTTACCAGAGTTCAATGCATAACCTAACAGTACGGGCCTGATGCTTGTTTGAGGATATTTTCCTGCTACCGGTTTTGGACGCCTGGGGAAAACGAAGGATCAAGGGCATGTACACACATACGCATACATATACACATACACATATGAATATGTATATGTGTGTGTGCGAGAGAAAGAGAGGGGAAGAAAAAGAGAAAGAAAGAAATAGATGATTCGGAAATGCATTTGTATATGTGTATGTGAGAATGTAATACACACACACATGCATTCACACAGATATCGACACATGTGAATATACACACACACACACACACACACACACACACACGACACACAGTATTCGTATGTATATATATGTATATATATATATATATATATATTTGTATATTTATTTATATATTTGTATTCTGTACGCATGTATGCCTATTTCTATTTATTTGATGTTTCTGGTGTGTATGCCTATGTGCAGTTATCTTTGAAAGTATGCATATAAGCCACGTTATATATATATATATATATATATATATATATATATATATATATATATATATATATATATATATTATCTATTTATCCATGTCTTTCATCTATCAATAGTTCGTTCAACATGTAAGGATTATTTCAACCGTAAAAGTACCAGCTTCTAAGACACCATTTTCTTTGTTTGGCATTTAGTCAATTATTCATTCAAGTAATTTAGTCAGTTAACACCTAAACTTTCACAACTCTTTCAAAGTTTTCCCGGATCTGCAGACCTCTGTTTAGTAAGAACAGTAACTTTTTATCATTACTCTTATTTTTCAAATAATCGTTGTTGGATTTTCATTGGTTCAGCCGTATGGCTTCAATCTCTAGCAATATATTTCCAATTTCCTTATAGAAAAAATCCCGTGTTTAAGCTGTTAGTGTTAGTTACATGTAGTTAAAAGGAAACTTGACTGGGTGAATGTGGGAGCTTCTCTGAGGTATTTTCTGAGCCCTAGGACACATACGGTTTTTTTTTTCCATTGTGTGTCAAGGAGTCAAGGACCAAAAACGCAACACCCCACTGAAAGGAACGTCGGTCTCTTGAAAGCGTCAAAGCCAGTAATTTTGAGTGGGGAGGAAGGGGACAAATCGATGACATTGACCCCAGTACTTGACTGGTACTCTATTTTATAGACCCCCAAATGGAAACGAGGCAAGGTTGACCTCCGTAGTATTTAAACTCCCAACATCACTACCACCACATTTAGCAACTCTACCACTACAACTATCAACACCACCACCACCACCACTACCACCACAACTACTACGACCACCACCACCACCACAACTACCAACATCACTGCCACCACATTTAGTAACACTATCACCACAACTACCAACGCCAACACCACCACCAATACCACAATTACCAACACCAACACCACTAAAATCACGACACCACCAGTAAAACGTAGTACCAGGAAACTACAATCACATCACACCACCTCCACTACCACATCCTCTACCATTGCATCACACCACCAGGAAAATACTACCACTACCGCATCCACATATCATACTACTACTGTTACTACAGCACCATAACCGCCATTACAGAACCACTCCCACCTAACCACCACATAAAACGAAAAGAAAGGAAGCACAGTCTCTAAAGGCCGGTTTCCCGGATTCTATGGCGAATATATTCACCTAGCATCTCCCTGGATAGGACGCTAGTACCTCACAAGATTACTCCCTTTTGCCTGCTGGGTGCAATGCAGTAATGTAAAATGAAGTGTTTTGCTCAAGAATACAAAGCATCGTCCAGTCCAGGGATCGAAACCACAATCTTATGATCATGGATGCAACAACCCTGACCACTGAGCCACGTGTCTCCACACTCATTACATTATTACTTCTTTATACCGCTACCATCACCGCCACCACCACTGCACCACCACTACTACCAATACAATATTATGCCATCACACCACTGCCTTTGCATAACACTTCAACCACTCAACCAGCAACACTACTCCAACACAACCATCACCAGCACCAACATCATCCCCTACCATCACCATCGCCACCGCCACCACCACCACCACTACCACAACCACCACCACCACAACCACCACCACCACAACCACCACTACCACCACTAGTGTCACCATCAGGCTCTGTTACTGTCACCCCCATTACACCATCACTACTATCACTATCATACTACCACCACCACCACCGCCGCTGCTGCCGCTGCCACTGCTGCTACCAGCAATACCACCGCAAACAATGACCCAATCAACCGTACACAGCCGACCGCGTATCTTTTTCGCGTCCTCTTCTGCTGTGCAGCATCATCACGCCCCTGTCTGTCTCTCTGTCAGTCTGTCTGTCAGTCTGTCTGTCTGTCTGTTTGTCTGTCTCTCTGACTCTCTGTCTCTCTGTCTCTCTCCTTCTCTCTTTCTCCACACAGAAAACCCACTACCACCACCACACAGACACAACCGCAGCCAGCACTACTACTACTACTACTACTACTACTACTACTACTACTACTACTATCACTACAACTCCACCACATCACAACACAACTCCCTAAAAGCTAATTAATCCAAAACCAACAAACAAACACAAAAACACAGCCAATTAATTAAACAAACAACTAAATAAATGAAAAGACAAATAAGATAACGACAGCCAAGGTGTTTGTCTGTTAACAATGAGTCTTAAAAGTGATTAAATTCCAGTTGAATGTCTCAAACATGACGCCTTCAGCTCCGTTGCTCAATTTGGCGATGTAGTTCATATTTTACAATCATTTTTTTGTTAGGGAATTTTTTAAAAAATTTTTGACGGATATTTTCCTATTCTTGTTCTTGTACGTGTGTGTGTGTGTGTGTGTGTGTGTGTGTGTGTGTGTGTGTGTGCGTGTGTGTGTGTGTGTGTGTGTTTCCCTCTTTTCCTATATTTCTCCTGGGGTTATCATACTGGGACGTTTCCAACTCAATTAGAACACACAAGGAATAATTTGTCCCACTCAAAAATGGACGATGAAAATTTCTGTTAAGCAGTTTATGTAGACATACATGCACACTCACACACAAACACACATACATACACACATATATATACACAGACACAAACACACAGATATACATATAGTGTTCTTTTTTAAAATTTGACTGATTTGGGATATTTTTTCACACTTCCGTCTTGTTCATTTATTCATATATACATGCAAGAGTGCGTGTGTACAAACATATATACATATGCTATTACATACATGCGTTTAACTGTATGTTCATACATATATATATATATATATATATATATATGTATGTATGTATGTATGTATATATAT
>NC_068993.1:48917346-48917738 GCF_001194135.2 Octopus bimaculoides
TATATATATATATATATATATATATATTCGGTCGAAACTGATGATTTGGCTCTGTACCTACTCAAAGTGTCTCGCAACACGCGATCCTTCAGGCGACAAAAATATGGCAAGTGACGACTCTCTCATAACTATATCTTTCTGTGTCTTTTAGTGTGTGTGTGCATGTCTGCTTGTATGATGCATGTATGTATACATGTGTGTGTGTGTGTGTATGTGTGTGTGTGTGATTCCGTATATATAAATGTGTAAAAATATTGCTACTGATTGTGTGCAATTTGTTGTTTTATAATGAAACACTCGGTATATATATATTATATATACATGTATGTATGTATGTATGTATGTATGTATTTATCTATCTATCTATCCATTTAGCTAGCTAGCTATATATA
>NC_068993.1:48918604-48920603 GCF_001194135.2 Octopus bimaculoides
TATATATACATACATGCATGTATATGTATATATATATATATATATACGTGTGTGTATATATGTATATGTGTGTGCATGTGTGTGTGTGTGTGTGTGTTTGTGTTTTTGGAAACTGGATTCTCAAAGGTGGTCATTAAGCTCTTCAGTAATTTGGGGAATTGTACTTTTGTGATCCTTTCTAACAATTCGCGTAAGAGTCCGACGGTCCCTATCTGAAAATTTTGGTTCTCTTCCTACCTATTAAGCCAGCTCCGTCACGGGAATTACATTAACAGTACACGTGTCTGTGGAATACCCAGCTATTTGTGTAGTAATTCAGGAGCAGATAATTCAGTTGAAGAAATCACTGAATCCTCAGAGCCAAAACCACGGAGTTCTACCACCACCCTTTTTATGTTACACACTCTGAGATTTTACCTGTCGATGGTCAAACTCTCGTATTGCTCCTTCTTTGTCTAACAGATATTATTCCTTTCTTTTGCTATCTACAAGTTGATCTTGAAGAATATTTCTAAACTGAATTTTATGACAATTGCTCCACCGATTCCATGCACCGTTTATAAATAACAATGTATCTACTCGTTTATTAACTGCAATTTTACAGCTTGAGATCTTTGGTTGGGTTCTTTCTCTCGATTAACCATTCCTGTTTTGTTTATGATTCTTGCAATAAAATGTTGAATATCTTTGCAAATATGTTCTGACAATCAGTTATATATTTGAGCCAGCGGTTTATCACGTTGTCATTTCCGGGTACTACTCTCTTGTTTATATTTTTATATTATTATTTTTTGTTTTTGTTTTTGTTTGGGTGATTTTTTGTGTTGCCATTCCTTCTCGACATTGAGTTTGTTTGTTTTTTGTTTTTTTTTTTGTTTCATTTTGTTTTGTTTTGTTTTTTTGTTTTTTTTCGCTTTTCTTTTTTTGCTTTTGCATTTGTGTGAAACATTTCTCGCCCCTGGTGATTCATCTATTCTTCGTCTCCCAACCTCCACCGCTGCTGCCATAGCCAAAACCATCGCCACCACCATCACCACATATCTTCTCAATCTCTTGCACTACATTTGGTTTATTTACTTGGCTGTTTTTTCTTCCCTTTTTTGCGTAGTACTTGCTAAAATCGTTTAAAACGAATTGCTTGTTTTGTTAAAACAAAAAAGAAATCCTTGTTGCTTTTCATAACGAGAGATTCTTTGTATTTCACAAGGATCTCTTGTCTTAGGCGATCTTTGATTTCAGGTAATTTTTGTTATATTCTATTTTTTATAGTTTTTCATTGTTTAGTTTGTATTTTATGTTTCTCTGCTATTGTACTTTGCGTGTTTCTACACAATTTTCAATAAATCCTAGAAGACGCCACATTTGATCAGACTCGCATGGCAATATATCAATGTGACAAATCCTCGTCTACCTCATCATCATCATCCTCATCATCATCACCATCAGAAGCAGCAGCATAATTGTATTAGGACGGTGGCGTGGCACATAGCCGGACAACATGCTTTGCGTTATTTTGCTCTTTACGTTCTGAGTTCAAATCCCGGCTGAGATTAACTTTACCTTTTATTGCAGGATCGACAGATAATCTACAACCCACGTATTGGAGGGAAAGGTATCAACTGACCACTTTCCTTCAAAATTGTTTATTCTGTGCCTAAATCAGTGGAAGATTGCAGAATCGTTAGTACTCCGGGCAAAATTCTCAGCACCATTTCGTCTATGTTTACGTTTTGAGTTCAAATTTCGTAGAGGTCCACTTTGCCTTTCACCCTTTATTGGTCGATAAAATACCAGATAAACATTGGCGTCGATATAATTGACTAACTCTTTTCTCCCAAAATTTCAGGCCTTATACCTAAACCACAAAGGTTTATTATTATTATTATTATTATTATTATTATTATTATTATTATTATTATTGTTATTATTATTATTATTATTATTATTATTATTATTATTATTATTATTATTATTATTATTATTATTATTATTATTATTT
>NC_068993.1:48920613-48922598 GCF_001194135.2 Octopus bimaculoides
ATTATTATTATTATTATTATTATTATTATTATTATTATTTATTGCCTTTGCACAACTTCTAACGCTGGAGATGTACTACGGTGCCAGCTGTTCACTACCAGTGAACTAAGGTAACACCTCTTATTTTTTGAGCACCGTCCGGAGTATTCGAGCGGTTCCAAGCAGTGCTGTTTTCAGCAAGTGCTCCACCCTTATTGCAGCCCTTATTTGTTCCACGTACTTCTCAAAACTTTTATTCACTGTTCCCAGGGCTCCGACAATTATTGGTACTACTGCTACCTTTTTCATCGACCACAACTGCTTAACCTCCCAAGCTAACCTGTCAGATCTCTCGACTTTTCTTTCTTCCTTATCGCATACCTTCTTGTCAGCTGGGCGTGTTGTATCTATGATCCAGCATAGTTTGTTTTCTTTCTCAATTAAGACTATATGTATGTATGTGTGTTTGTGTGTCTGTGTTTGTCCCCCCAACATCGCTTGATAACCGATGCTGGTGTGTTTACGTCTCCCGTAACTTAGCGGTTCGGCATAAGAGACCGATAGAATAAGTAGTAGGCTTACAAAGAATAAGTTCTGGGGGCGATTTGCTCGACTAAAGGCGGTGCTCCAGCATGGCCGCAGTCAAATGACTGAAACAAGTAAAAGAGTAAAAGAGAACATACACATATTAACAACATTATATAAATATGCGGGCTTAATGAATTCGAAATGAATTAGGAAATCTGAAGCCTGAATTCCAAAGACCAAAGGTCAACAGAAGTACCACACCCACCACTACCATTACGACCACACACATGCACAGTCATATATATACAGCTTTCACCGGACCATCCTTAATATAAATCTCATATAGACACATGCGCACACATACATATGTTCATATGAACGTATATAGTGTACGTACAAATAACATGAACAACATGTACTGTAAGATACAATGCAAGAAGGAAGCAGCACGGCGTGTGGTGTAGCATGAAAATGCTGCAGCATTGGCGGGGGGTATGTTGCATCGATAAGGTCACAGGTTGTAACGAAGGAACATTGGTAAAAGCAATCAATCAATTTATTTATTAATTAATATACATATTATTTAGCAATTAATGACAAAATACAAGTGAAATATAACCAGTCCGTTACATTTGACAGCATGATCGGCCAAATTACAGGAATATGCTTCAAAATGCAATTTAGCATCAAGAATTGAGTAAAACAAGTATAACACACACACATACACACACAAACACACGCACACGTACACACACATATACATATATATATTTCATGTCTATGTACAAGGATATACGTATACACATATACAATGTGTTAGAGTATGTGTGTATATATATATATATATATATATATATAAATATATGTGTGTGTATACATATAGACATATATGCATGTACATTTATATGCATGTGTATATATGTATATATAGGTAAATATATGTGTGTGTATACATATATATATGTACATATATATACAGATGTATATATATGTATATATAGGTTAAATATATGCGTATTCGTGTGTATGTGTGTCTGTATTCATGTGTGTATGTGTGTGCGTGTGTGTGTGTCGTGTGTATGCTCATCACTCATTATTCGTAGTCGCTGCAGTGCAGGTAACATTCGGTTCCCAAAATGCAAACAGAAATTGTCATCCTTTAAAATTCCTCTAATGATCTCAATACTTCCTACCTCATTAACAGAACACCATCTATCTTGTATTTATTCACTCCTTTCAAGGGAAACTTTCTAATACGATCTACTAGCAATACCATCCCTAAACATTCTGTTATCCTGTTATCCCAGTATGAGAAATTATGTTACTGGCCTTTTTGAGAATCGATCCAGATTATTGCAAAAGTTATGTAACGCTTCAAACACTAAATGTTCCTCTATTAATAATTTGTGCAATATGATATGTCCATCTTTCAGGTGTGTCTGCTTTATTCCTACTCCAGCGATATATATATATATATA
>NC_068993.1:48929337-48932818 GCF_001194135.2 Octopus bimaculoides
TATTATTATTATTATTATTATTATTATTATTATTATTATTATTATTATTATTATTATTATACAGGGTGTTTCAAAACATTTGATATCATTTGAGATGTAAATATCACAGAAACTACAGAGTCAAAGCAAATGAAACTAAACAGGCTTAATGTTGAGCAACATAAAATTTATTCCTCCAAATTTGAATAAGAAATTCAAAGGTATGTGGATTCCATGAACAATTTCACAAATGTTCAATATGCGCACCGCCTGAGACACGGCACACATGAAGTCGGTTGTGCAGTTCCTCTCAAACACGCTGCAACATGTCTTGGGTAACAGTCTCCTGTGCAGTAGTGATTCTCTGCTCGAATTCGTCTTGGTTTGCAGGAAGAGGGGGACATAGATCAGGCCCCTCATATAGACCCAGAGAAAAAAAATCGCAAGGTGTCAGCTCATGTGAACGTGGCGGCCATTTCAATAGCACATTGTCTTAATCACCAGCACACCCGATCCATCTCCCTCACAGATTGTCATTGAGATAAACCCGCACAATGAGCTTCCAGTGAGGTGGAGCCCCATCTTGTTGGAAATTGAAGTTTTCGTGTTCATTTGCAATGAGCTCATCCATTAGACAGTTCTGAAGCATTTGCAGATAAGCAACGCTGATCACATTTCCCTCAAAGAAAAACGGGCCATGAAGACGCTTCTTAAAGACGTCGCAGAACGCATTCACTTTTTGGTGAGTCCCTCTCGTGCTCAACTGTAGCATGGGTATTTTCTTCGCCAGAAGAAAATGCGAAAATTATGCTTATTGACGTTGCCATTCGTATGAAATGTGGCCTCATTGAAAATATGACATTCGTTGAACCCGGTTTCTTCAAGTTTCTCTTGCATATCAACACAGAATTGTTTGCGCTCTCGCGTGTCATCTGCTTTTATGGCCTGAACAAGCTGCAGCTTGTAGGGTTTCATTAGCAAGCGTTTCTTCAGAACGCGCCAACTGTCGTTGGAGGAATCTGGGTTTCCAGACGTGTTCTTCCTATGGACTTCTTGGAGCTCTTCGCAAGAGTTTTTGGCAAACCCGCTCGACCGTTTCTTCCGATGTTAGTGGCCGTCCAGATCCTTTTTGCCTTGGACAGATAGCCTTCCTCTTTGAATTTTTTTTCTTTTTTTTTGTGTCAAGCCCAGACCTGCATTGCCGTTGGTGATTTTTTAGAGATCTCTCTCACAAATGCACGCTGCACAGTTGCTCAACTGCGTTCGATGATTTCAACATACAAAACGCCTTTTGTCTTCCAATGAATGCCATTTCTATTCCTGAAAAGATAAACATATCAAACATTAAACATAACATTTTAACTTGTTTTTACACATGCTGTTAAAATTTGAAGTCATTTAAACAAGAACTGGCAAAGTTGTTAGATTGCGAAATGATATCAAATTTCTTTGAAGCACCCTGTATATATCAGCACCCTGTATATATCAGCACCCAAGTACTATATTCTTGTTTAAATAGACATGACTCCAAGAACAATAACACATTACAAAATGATTAATAACACCATACCTATGTAATTTCTAACGTTCTTTTAGTTTTTTCAGCTATCGACGAGTACCTTATGACAACTCAGATTCTCAAATATGAATTTCGTGTCATTCTCTATGAAACAATTGTATAGCTACATGAATAAAAAAAATATTATCATCCATATTAACATCTATTCTCCGCCATTTACGTAAATATTAATAAACTTGTTGAACTCTGTTTAATAAGTTAAATCATATACTTAATACTTCTATATAAAGTTTCATATCTACACAAATTTACACTAGTAAATTCAAAAGTATGAAGAAACAACATAAGCGTAGGAGTGACTGTGTGGTATGTAGCTTGCTTACCAACCACATGGTTCCGGGTTCAGTCCCACTGCGTGGCACCTTGAGCAAGTGTCTTCTACTATAGCCTCGGGCCGACTAAAGCCTTGTGAGTGGATTTGGTAGACGTAGACGGAAACTGAAAGAATCCCGTCGTATATATGCATATATATGTGTGTATGTATATGCGTGTGTGTATATATGTTTGTCTATCTGTGTTTGTCACCCCAACATCGCTTGACAACCGATGCTGGTGAGTTTACGTCCCCGTAACTTAACGGTTTGGCAAAGGAGACTGATAGAATACGTATTAGGCTTACAAAGAATAAGTCCCGGAGTCGATTTGCTTGACTAAAGGTAGTGCTCCAGCATGGCCGCAGTCAAATGACTGAAACAAGTAAAAGAGTAAAAGAATATATATATATGTGTGTGTGTGTATGTATGTATATAAGCCAAATGAGGATTAACACTTCCTACCTGAAATGCAAATTCAAAATGATGACCTGCTTGCTTCGAATATTTCTGGCATAATGGACAATTGTACGGCCGAATCGGTAAAGTGCCGGACACAATGAGCAGTGTTTATTGTTGATTTTGGTGCTTTCCTGACTAGAAGTAGGAAGAATGAAAGTTTGTCACAGCGGAGATATCTGGTCCGAGTGCTTGCAACAGAGTGTATTCTGTAATTGCATGTGAATTATTGGACGCAATTTAATTCGCTATATCCCTCCAACCCTCATATTTAAGCTTCGGTGAGTGAATATCAGAAATCTCAATAAACAATTGTCTCAACTCTTGACCCGATTGTTTTAGAAAGCAATATTCCATGTACATGGCTCGGAAGAATCGGTTAAACATTAAAGTAAATTCCAGTACTATATTTTCTGCGTTCGAATCTTACCGCGTCCGTGTTACATTTTACTTTTCTGGAGTCAATAAAATATGATATACATATAGCTATTATTCTTATACAAGAATGTTGACAGTGGCTTCGAAGTTTCGAGTAGTTGAGCCAGTCCGACGTTCTCTTACCTGGTCAATGAATTAAAGTCAATGTCACAGCCAACGACATTCTTGTATAAGAATAATAAATTTGTACTCCACAGAAATATTCTTTTCTACTCTAGACACAAGGCCCGAAATTTTGCGGGGAGGGGACCAGTCGATTAGATCGACCTCAGTACGCAACTGGTACTTAATTTATCGACTCCGAACGTAAAGACAGACGAAATACCGCTAAGCATTTCGCCCGGCGTGCTAACGTTTCTGCCAGATCGCCGCCTTGTACCGAATACTATACTTTTCTACTCTAGACACAAGGTCCTATATTTTGGGGGAGGGGACCAGTCGATTAGATCGACCCCAGTACTCAAATGGCACTTCATTTATCGACCCCGAAAGGATGAAAGGCAAAAATGAACCTCGGCGGAATGTGAACTCAGAACGTAAAGACAGACGAACTACCACTAAATATTTCGCCTGGCGTGCTAACGATTCCGCCATCTCCAGAAAAATAGAGTAACTCATGAGATTAGTGTAAAATTGTTCTTATAACTGACCATAAGAACGAGCACTAATATAATACACACACACACACACACACACACACACACACACACACACA
>NC_068993.1:48933246-48934287 GCF_001194135.2 Octopus bimaculoides
TATATATATATATATATATATATATATATATTCGTGCATCTGTACACATTCTTGTGCGCGCACACATTCAGGAATACGTAAGCAGATATACATATGGACACGCAAACACATTTACAGATGGTCATTTATATAGGCATATACATACACAGATAGATACGCATGCATGGACATAAAGTATGTTTCCATGTACTTTACATAAAAAAAAACCCACGTACAACATACGTATATACACTCCTATATCCGCACATGAGTGTGAGGGCGAGGGTGTGTTTATGTATACATATGTTTATATACATAAAACTGAGAATGTGTGTCTCTCTATCTGTGTGTTTGTATGTTTGCATCACTAAAACTCGAGAACTACCCAACCGATTTCATTGAAATTTTACACATGCCTTACTTAGGGTCCATGAAGTTTCATGAGTCAAAAGATTTCAACCACTTGCCTAATGCGAGCCGGGAGCAAGCTCTTATCTCTTATACTATTTCAGTATTACGTGTTAAGAGTGAAACAATAACATCTCTATTGTAATGCGAGATAGTACTTTCAGTTTTAATAGTTTCATTATTAATATTTTCACTTTGTATTTATATATATATATATAAACTTCCTTTGAAATCGATACGTGGTGTTCAATTAAATAATAAATAGTAAATAATATATAGTGTGTATGTATATCTATATATATATATATATCATTATAAATATACAGGGATTAGCAATTGAGTTGCTTCTCCAACATACTGAAAATTTAGAAATAGCAGTCAAAGAACTACTGATTCCAAACTACAAATTTTTCTCTAAAGTGGATGGCGATATTTATGGCACACATAGAACAAAAAACCGGAGGGAAAAGCGTAAACAAACCAAGCCTTTAGTTAATTGGATACGAATCGTTTCATGGTTAAGTGAATGGAAATTTCACTATTCCAATCTTCAGCCCAAATATTCTGATAAATTTGAAAGTGTCTCTAAAAAAAAAATTCACGGTAATTTTTGGCCATGCGACACCAAAAATCAACGATAAGAAAGGCACTTAC
>NC_068993.1:48935754-48936898 GCF_001194135.2 Octopus bimaculoides
TATATATATATATATATATATATATATATTCACACATAAACACACTTATGTAATACAGATTTGCGCGCGCACATGTACGCACTTATATATCCCCAAAATTTCGAAACACACACTTGTATATCATTTCAAACTTGGATACGTCTGAAGAAAAAGAGGAGAAAAAAAAGGAAAAACAAAAAAAAACTGAAAGAAATTTAGGAATAAAGACTTTCTCAGAGTATAAAATATACTTATTATATATACAATATACATATCAAACACGTACATGCCCAAACAAAAACAAACAGATTCATCTATCTATTCACACATGCAATCTTCCATACACACATATATATATATATACACACATATATATATATATATATACACACACACATATATATACATTCAAATTTACACACACACGCATATGTAAAATATATATGTATGTATGTTTGTATGTATGTATGTATGTATATGTGCGCGTATATACATGGGAATGTCTTGTCAACATGTTTCTATATGTATTTTTTTCCCCTGTAAGTTTATTTTCTTGTTATTTTATAAATTTACGTTTATTGTGAGGGAACGAAAGGATGGTTGGCGGTGGATGGGGAGTAGTGTCGCATTTCGTTTTCTTGTTTTCCCCCCACCTTTTTTTTTTCTTTCAAAAATTTTATTTTATTTATATTTTATTTCTTCACAGAAATCTTATAAAATACTTCATTCCATGTCTGAATCAAAACGAGTTAGAAAAACTAGAATATATCAAGTACATACATACATACTTACATACATACATACATACATACATACATACATACATACATACATACATACATACAAACATACACACATACATATATATATATATAATTATATATATGCATACATATATAGATACATACTTAAATATATATATATACATATACACATAAATATATATATGTATATGTACGACGCATATATATATGTATGCTTATGAATGTATATACATATATAGAATTATATATCTGTATATATGCATATACATATGTATATATACATACGCACATATATGTATGTAAAGATATGTATATATATATAGTATAAAGTTATATATATGTATACTGATATATATATATATATATATATATATATATATATATATATATATATATATATA
>NC_068993.1:48937704-48938439 GCF_001194135.2 Octopus bimaculoides
TATTGCTGGATTTCTTTATTCATAATTCCTCTTCGAAAAAAATGTGTTCTACACCGAACTAAAAGTGTCTGAACAACAGGAATTTGTTTCGTATTTATTTCCAAATTTTGGTGGTTTTACAAATTCAACCATCCTCTAAGACAAGTTTCATGTTAACCTATCACCTTCCTACATCCCTAAAGGGTTTCGATGACATGAAAACATGAAAAAAATATCTGCAATATTTTCTCTCTTGGGCCAAGGTTCTCTGCCGAAGAATTGATGGCATGAGCCATCGTATTTAGTGCCTTCTGATAATTTACTTACACCATTCAGTAACGTTTTTGTACTTGTATTTTTGACTTCCAGCAGAACATGTCTTGGAATGTGGTCTATGAAATACATAACGCTTAAATGTGTGGTCGCTAACCCTGCTAGAAATACTAACCAATCTCCTTAAATATATAGCATACTATGTCACGAGTAGAGCATACGTATTTCATAATACAAACCGATACGCATAATATATATATACCTATACATATATATAATATATATATACCTATATATACGTGAACATATATATATATATATATATATATATATATATTAAATATATATTAAATATATATTTTTTTAACCAAAAAATTTGGTAAAAAATATAGTATCTGTTAACAGTCTTAGCAGAAAACTCACAGTTGAGTCTTTGAATATATATCAACTTTAAATAGAGCTCAAAATTAATCCGTTGAAAAT
>NC_068993.1:48940983-48941607 GCF_001194135.2 Octopus bimaculoides
GTGGTGGGAATGGCTGGAATCGAGATGTATACGTGTGAGTTGCTGGGGAGTAGGAGAGAAGGAGGTGGGGGTATTTTTCGTTGATTTTCGTAGATGAAACGAACCGGACTGAACTGGACACATGAATTTTAGGAATGGAGAGAATGGACGAAGAGTGCGAAAAGGAGTGAAGACCAAAAGCAACAACAACATCAGCATTCGTATGAACGGCGTCAACGTTGGTAAATAACAAAGAAAAAGAAAGGAAATAAAGGGAGCGTGTGATGTGATAAAAATCGTAGAGGAAAAGGGAAGGAGAGAAAAGGAGTGCGTGAGTCTATGCGTGTGTGTGAGAGAAAGAGAGATAGAGAGTGACAGAGGGAGGGAGTGAAAGAGAGAGGGTGATGGAGAGAAGGGGTCATTTGCTATGGTCAGTGGCCGAATGACTCATTAGTGAAGGCAGAGAATTACTTCCACTCGAAACCGAAATCCACCAATTTTGCCTCACTTATCTATATTGGGCCCCACACGCGCACATATCTCTTCTTCTCTGCTTCCATTATGCGCGTGTATGTATGTATATATATATATATATATGTGTGTGTGTGTGTGTGTGTGTGTGTGTGTGTGTGTGTGTGTGTGTGT
>NC_068993.1:48942327-48943506 GCF_001194135.2 Octopus bimaculoides
ATTACTATTCCAAAATCGTCTTGCACAGTGTAAACATTTAGTCTTGCATGCTGAATCCCAACCGACCGCAACTCCTCCACCGCCACCACCACCACCTACTACTACTACTACTACTACTACTACTATTTCTTCACACACACACACACGAATACATGTAAGCATTATGGCCATTGCAACGTCCTTCGACTAGATATTTAAAACACCGCCACCATTGCTACTTCCGCCCCATCTCACCCACGCCAAAGTAACGCCTCCGCCATCGTAACATTTCTATCGCACCACCTGCTCACACACACACACATATTATTATTATTATTATTATTATTATTATTATTATTATTATTATTTTGCAACATCATCATCATCACTATTATTATTACACTTCTTGCAGCTGTTATTGTTGTTGTTGTTGTTGTTCTTCTTCTTCTCCTTCTTCTTCTTTTTCTTCTTCTTCTTCTAATTATTATTATTATTAATGTTATTATTATTATTATTATTATGCATGCTATGTCCACTCAGTCGTAACCCACCTCCAAATTTGACCCTACCTGTTATTTGGCTATCATGGATGGACTCGCCCACAATTCAAATACTACTTCCGTTTCCGGTGGTCTCATTATAAGCACGACGGCACATTCCCATTTATATGTTGATTGTGCATGCGTATGCATATGAACATATGAACATATGTGCACACGCACACACACTCACAAACACACACACACGCACATAATACATACATATAATTATACATGCATATATATATATATATATATATATATATATATATATATATATATATATACCCATGTGTATACATATATATATATATGAATATGTATGTGTATGCATGCATATAAGTGCATGAATATATATGCATGTATGCTGCTCGCATGTGTGTGTGTATGTGTTTATGGATATACGCGTATGAAACTATATGCATATGTGTGTGCTCGTGTATGTTTGTATGCTTGTGTATTACGCGTGCTTTTTCTCTTTGTGGGCGTCTGTACGGTCTGCATAGAAAAGGGCGGGTGCTTTCCTGCTTATATGACAGTGTCTGCGCGTGTGGGGGATTATACCTCTGCACATATGTATTTCTGTGTGCGTGAACGTATGAATGTCTTGTGTGAATAAGACTTGCATGTAATTTGTATTTAGTTTTATATATATATATAT
>NC_068993.1:48943684-48945641 GCF_001194135.2 Octopus bimaculoides
TACATGCTTAGTATGTATATGTATGAATATATATATATGTCTCTAAGATCATATTAGTATGTGTCAAAATGTACATGCTTAGTATGTATATGTATGAATATATATATATGTATACATACACACACACGCGTATGCAAGTATACATATATGCATATCTATATACACATATACATATGTATATGTGTGTATGTATGTATATATATATATGTATATATACGTGAGTGTGTATGTCTGTATGTATACACATCCACATTATCAACGTCCATATATATCTGTATATATGCATACATATATACATATATATATATATATATATATATATATATATATATATATATATATATATATATGGGAGAATTTACGAAAAAAACAACAGACGAAGACAGGTGGTGTAGTATTTATGTATGTATGTATGTATTATATACATGTATACGTGCACACAGACGTGCACACGCGCACACACTCACAAACATGGAGCTAAGCATGCACTCACATATATATTTGTTATTATGACCGAACGATTGTCTTCCCTTAACTGAATCGCTTCCATGCATTTCTCTAACTTTCAGGAGTGGTAAAGTTAAAGCGTTAAAATCGAATTAAAAACGTCCGCTAACAATTGTCAATGACGAAATGGGATCTTTGAAAGCGTCTCCCAGCAAGATCGCATTTAAATATCGGAACCTGTAAAAAAAAAATATTATAGACAGAACATTTACATCGGGATAGAGCCTTCAGGTCATTAAGTCACAAAACTGTTAAATCAAATTTAACTTTATATTTACAGCTCCCAACCACGACACATCTATAATTTCATCTATAATTTCATTTGGGCTTTAACCTTGGAGACTGTCTTATTAAGCTCCTCCACGGGTACAGGCCAGTAGGCAGACATTAACTCGGAGGCTGTTTCTTTTATCAGGAACATGAATGAAAATCCATAAGTATCCGCAGGGATTTTGCAATTACAGCCGAGGAGAATGGACAGAGCAAATACCTTCATTACATCAATTTCAATTGTTCGTTGAAATTCGGCTTCATGAATATTGCTAGATTATGCAATAATACATACAACGATTCATTCATGAGGTTTCAAACCCTACTCATCAGAGTTATGTATGAAACTCATTTGCTGTAGATACGTAAATTAGTATTATTTATAGCCTTATTGAGTTAGGCATATTTACATAAATACATTTGCATATTACACGCGAATCAAAATAGAACAAGCCACTGGCTTGAATTAACTGATTACTGTAAAGCATGACTGTATGAGTAGAAAAAATAAAGTTTGAGGAAGAATAAAATAAGGCCCCAAATGTTCTTGTTTTTAGGCTATATCATAAATTACGGTCCTGTTAATAGTTTCATACTCAGGAAATCTTTTATATCAATTTTCATCAATAACGTTCTTATAGTTGTCCAGGTAGACTTTATTTTGGCAACCGTTTAGATTAGAAATTACTGAGTAAGTTCTATGACACAGAAGTCGAGTTGTCTCCCACATTATACCATTCAACCTGGTCAGTGGTATTACAGAGATCAGTAGCCAGTTACCACAGAATTCAGCGGTCACGAGCATACATGCATACACGCTCAAATAGATATAAAAAAAAAACAAAGGAAACATATATAGGTGTAGGTGTGGCTGTGTGGTAAGAAGCAGAAACGTTAACACGCTGGGCGAAATGCTTAGCGGTATTTCGTCTGCCACTACGTTATGAGTTCAAATTCTGCCGAGGTCGATTTTGCCTTTCATCCTTTCGGGGTCGATTAAATAAGTACCAGTTACGCACTGGGGTCGATCTAATCGACTTAATCCCTTTGTTTCTCCTTGTTTGTCCCCTCTATGTGTAGCCCCTTGTGGGCAATAAAGAAATAAGAAATAAGAAGCTTGCTTCCCAGCCACATGGTTTGGGGTTCAGTTCCACTGCGAGACACTTTGGACAAGTGTCTT
>NC_068993.1:48945651-48947297 GCF_001194135.2 Octopus bimaculoides
ATCTAATCGACTTAATCCCTTTGTCTCTCCTTGTTTGTCCCCTCTATGTGTAGCCCCTTGTGGGCAATAAAGAAATAAGAAATAAGAAGCTTGCTTCCCAGCCACATGGTTTGGGGTTCAGTTCCACTGCGAGGCACTTTGGACAAGTGTCTTCAACTACAGCCGACCAAAGCCTTGTGAGTGGATTTGGTAGATGGAGACTGAAAAAAAAGCCCGCCGTGTGTGTGTGTGTGTACGTACATGCATACATACATATATATTTATGGATCTCCGAGTGTCTCGAAAATGAGACAAACACACACATACAAACACACACATATATATATAGATAGACACACGTATGTGGATAGATAAGTAGATGATAGAGAGAGAGAGAGAAAAGAGAGAAAGAGAGAGAGAAAGAGAGAGAAAAAGAGAGAAAAAGAGAGAAAAAGAGAGACAAAGAGAGAGAGAGATTTATGTGTATACACACATACACACAGACACTCGTACGAACATATGTACATACATGCATACACACATACACACATACATACATAAATATATGTACATATATATATATGTGTGTGTATGTTGCGCGTGCGTATGTGTGAGTATACATATCTTCACATGCATACATACATATATACATACATACATGCATACATGCATACGAGCATGCATGCATACGTACATGCATACAAACATACCCACTATGTTATGGTCACGATCAGAAGAACCTTTTATGCAATGCATGTTTATGTAAATACACGAACCTATAACATAGGCAATTACACAAACACGCACGTGCCTCCCCACCACGCACACACACACACACACACATACATACACACGCACACACACTTTCATGTTCATACTTTGCTTTTACACACGCACACACGTATTTCCGCTGTGCGCAAGTTCAAAGCCAAACCAACTTATGCGACGAGTCCAGTCTTTCTCTGCCTACTTTTCCCTCCATTTGTCCACCCATCCGTCCATCCAACCATCCATCAAACCATCCATCTAGCCAGCTAGCCAAACATTTGCCGTCCATCTTAGTACCGACGAAGCCGTCTCACGATCTGACCATGTAGCTGTCCGGCCAATTGGTGCACAATGAACCGAAGTTACAATATGAACATCTGGCTGGAACAATTGTGATATGGATCTAAGCAAAAACATTGTAGATGTGTGCATGTGTGTGTGTTTGTGTGTGTGTTTTGTGTGTGGTGTGCGTTTGCGTGTATGTGTTCAGTTTACTGTAAGGCTGTATGTCATTGTATGTTTTATATCTGTATGTGCGCGTAAAGAAAACGAAGAGAAAACGTAACAGACAGGGATTATGGAATAGACGGGGTGGGGCTAGGTGAACGTGGTTTGGGTATAAACATATATATAAATATATACATACACAAACAAACATATATACACAAAGATATATGTATATTACTACGAATATATATATACGCACACACACACACACATATATATATACACGCACACACACACATATATATACACAAATATAATATGATATAGACAAACACAATTTCTTGTCTTTCACGCCCACACAGACAAACATAAACGAACACAAAAGTGCACGTACATGCACTTACGTACACGCGTCACTTACATACGTATATATATATATGTGTATATATATA
>NC_068993.1:48947863-48948846 GCF_001194135.2 Octopus bimaculoides
TAAATACGCAGACAACGAAAGAAGAAAAATAATTGAAAACAGGACTAGTAACACAAAGAGCGTCCCTTCATCAGATGTATATTCTTTTATTCTATTCTTTTATTCTTTTAGAGAAGATCATTTGCTTAGCTGATATATTTCAGTCATTTGACTGCGACCATGCTGGAGCACTGCTTTTACTCGAACAAATCGACCCCAAGACTTATTCTTTGTAAGCCTAGTACTTTATTGGTCTCTTATCACACAGCCACTCCTGTGCCTATGATGTGTGTGTGTGTATATATATATAACGGTGAGGGAAAGAGAGAGAGAGATCTGACAGAGGGAAAGAGATACAACCTGGTTCTCCGTCGCTAACGACGACGACTGTTCCAGTTGATTCGATCAACGGAAAAGCCAGCCATGTTAACATGAAAGTGGCTGAGCACTCCACAGACACGAGTGCTCTCAACGTAGTTCTCAGGGAGAGTCAGCGTGACACAGAGTGGGACAAGTCTGGCCCTTGGTGATACACGTACTACTCTTTCTTACCAGCTGTGTGGACTGGAGCAACGTGAAATAAAGTGTCTTGCTCAAGGACATGATGCGTCACCGGGAACTGAACTCACGACCTTGTGATCGTGACCTGATTACCCTAAAAACTAAGCCACGCGCCTTCACGAAGGAGAAAGAAAGAAAGAAAGAAAGAAAGAAAGAAAGAAAGAAAGGGAGAGAGGGAGAAAGAAAGAAAGAAAGAAAGAAAGAAAGGAAGAAAGAAAGAAAGGAAGAAAGAAAGAAAGGGAGAGAGGGAGAAAGAAAGAAAAAGAGGAGAGAGAGAGTAAGAAAGATCATGTCCCGAATAAGAATTGGTACTTAGAATTAGTTAAATAGCAAGACAGAGAGAGAGAAGGAGAGGCGGGGAGAGAGCGGGCGTCTAACTAAGTGGGGGGCGGTCAGCGGTAAGGAAGGCTCTAGAGAGAAGGCACCAGAAAGAGAGAGGGGAT
>NC_068993.1:48951300-48952065 GCF_001194135.2 Octopus bimaculoides
GATGGTGGTTTTGGTGGTGCTGGTGGTGGTGGTGGTGGTGGTGGTGGTGATGGTGGTTATTGCGGTGATGGTATTGGTGGACAAATTGCCTGGCATTGGTAGGGAGTGTTGCACTGGTTGTGGTGAGGGACACTCTTGTTTATTTGTGAAGGAAACCTGGTTGGTAAAAAGGGTCAAAGTTGAAAAAGCGAGATGATTGCGCTGGTCAGTGAGGGCTAAAATAAGGCTGTCCACTGTAAAAGGTGACAAATTATATAAATATGTTCAAGCCTACTCTAGAAACTATAGATGGCAGAGATTCGAACTTGTGTGAAGTTGTCTCCGTCTGAATATTTGATGCTTTCATCGATTAGACGAAACGGAGCTTATAATTGCAATAAGAGCGGCCATGTTTGAAAATCAAACGATAGTGGCGTGGTGGGTTCGTGGAAGGTTTCAATGGAGGGATGTTGTGAGGTAATGATGATGATGATGAAAAGGAAGAAGAGTGGAAGGTGGTGGAGGGGGGACGGGGTGAAGAAATGGATGGCAGAATCGATGCTGTCGCGAAGACACAAGCTTTTGGAGATATCGTTGTAAAAGGCGATGAATGTGACTGACATGATGACGACGGCGACGAGGAGGAGGAGGAGAGGTAGGAGGAGGAAGAGGATCAGCAGCAGCAGCACCAGCAGCGGCAGAGAAGGTCTAAAAGGGGACAAATGAGGAGCAGGAAACGAAGGACGGAAATGATGATGATGATGATGATGATGATGATGATGATGG
>NC_068993.1:48952211-48954612 GCF_001194135.2 Octopus bimaculoides
TGCAATTCGTTGAAAAGGCGAAGATTATGACCAGCACGGTGGTAGGAATAGAGGTAAGATGGAGTTTGCGGTTGAGAGGTGGTAGCTGCGTTGGTTTTGGCAGTGGAGGTGGTAATGATTATTGTTGCTTTTTCTTCAACAAACCTATGACCAAAGACATTCAGTTCTTGACCGTCTAATCTTTTTTTTTTTTAAGGTAATAATACATCTAGGACTACACTGTCCAATGTGTCTTTCATTTTCCTAAGATATTACTGTGTGGTATCAGGAAAAAAATTAGCAGTCATTTTTGATAGACTGAACAACGGCCTGCTTCACATTGCTTAATAATGATAAGCTAATATTTGAAATCGGTGTGGATGTGCAAAGTTCGTTTGTTGATCGGTAAATAATTAGATATGAGACATACATACATACATACATACATAAAAGACGGAGAAGATGTTAAAATCTAGCCTGTAATTGTTATTGCCTTCTAAATGATAGAGATTTGTTTTGACTAAGTAATCGTAGTAAAAGGTTTCATAAATTTTACGATATCCTGATGATTTGAATTGTGCCTGATCGCAAAGGAACAAACCAAGCAGCAACTAAGTATGTGAAACTGTTTTGTTGTTCGTTAGACAATGGGTATGCGTACATAGATATATATATATATAAATAGACAAGATATAGAGAAGTCACTGACATCCAACATGTTAGCTCTGTACAGTAAGCACAGTAAAAAATTCATTAAATTTATGAGAGTGGAGATAATGGAATTACTGAAGTAAATGGATTTATATCAACCTACGAACGAAGTAGCTATTAAAAATAACAGTGAAAACTATCTGATAATGACGTTCAATTGTTTTAGACAGAGAGGGATACAATCAGTGATGTGGTTCTTGATAAAATGTGCTGTGTACGTTTACACATCAGCAGGAATTATAGCAAGTGCTACAATATTGTTATACTCAGAAGAGAAGGAAAAAGGTCGGGCTGGAAAGGATCTCATCATTCAGCGGTGAACTGATGGCAAAGGTATTATTGATGGTATTGATTTCTTCAAATTTTGGCACAAGGCCAGCAAGTTCGGGCGAGAAGGATAGCCGATTACAGCGACCTCACAGTGCTAAACTGGTACTTATTTGATCAACTTATTTTATCAACTGTGTCCAATTCAATAGAATTTGAACACAGAATGTAAAGAAGTACGAAATGCTGCTAAGCATTTTCCCGGCGTGCTAACGATTCTGCCAACTCTCCCCCTTAGTATTGTCAACTATATTTGTTGCTGTTGTTGTTGGCACTCCGTCGCTTACGACGTCGAGGGTTCCAGTTGATCCGATCAACGGAACAGCCTGCTCGCGAAATTAACGTTCAAGTGGCTGAGCATTCCACAGACACGTGTACCCTTAACGTAGTTCTCTGGGGAGATTCAGCGTGACACAGTGTGACAAGGCTGGCCCCTTTGAATTACAGGCACAACAGAAACAGGAAGTAAGAGTGAGAGAAAGTTGTGGTGAAAGAGTACAGCAGGGTTCGCCACCATCTCCTGCCGGAGCCTCGTGGAACTTTAGGTGTTTTCGCTCAATAAACACTCACAACTCCCAGTCTGGAAATCGAAACCGTGATCCAATGACCGCAAGTCCGCTGCCCTAACTACTGGGCCATTGCGCCTCCACCAACTATATTAATAACATCTAAAAGAAGATGCGTCTTCTTTCATTCATCTTTGGCGAATATCGCTTTAACCAGGAGGAATAGATACCATTAGGCATCCAACTATCATCTGATGTTTCGACCCTGAACTTTAACACCTTTCCGTTGCTGGATCGGCAGTGATGGCCAAATCACTTTCTTCCTGGCTTCCAGCTTAACTCCTCTGCCTTGCTCTATTGCCAGCAAGAGGCTCTAAGCTCTTTCTTCTGCCCCTCCCATCCTACATACAGCTATCTTTCGTTCTTTTTCTCTTATGACAATCGCTGCCAGCATCCTCCAACATGACTGAACAGTTAATCACGACAAGGAATAGCCAAGAAAGAAATACTAAAATTGCAACGAAAAACCTAAATGAAAATTTTTGTACCAAAGAAGTACGAAATGGATTTTGGAATCGCATTGTATGCAGTGAAAATTAACGAAAATATAAAATTTAAAATTAGTTTACTTCTGTAACTTCTTAGCCCTAAATCTACGCTGGCTAAAGACAGTAAGTGAAAAGACTAACTTTGGGCATCCCATCTTAGATTTTTTAAAGCAGAGTGTCTTTACATTATTTACGTTGTTTACATTTGACGGATATTTGTCCTCATCTTATTTGTTGTTGATACAACGCTTCGGCTGATACCCTGGTTTCTCACTCCTAAGGCATTTTTGATGTTGTTGTTGTTATTATTATTATTATTATTATTATTAT
>NC_068993.1:48955999-48957259 GCF_001194135.2 Octopus bimaculoides
CAACAACAAAACCACCACTACCACCACCACCACCACCAAAACCACCACCACCACCACTACCACCGTCATCATCATCATTAGTATCATTATTATCATTCCCATGATCATCACGATTATCACCATCAATGTCATCACCATCATGAAGATCATCATCATCATCATCATCATCATCATCATCATCATCATCATCATCATAATGGTAACAATGATAATTATGATAATAATAATACTAATACTAATGACTTTTATTTTTTTGAATATTATTATCCTCATTAATATTACTATTGTGGCTTTTTTATCATTATTAATAATACTATAATAATAATAATAATAATAATAATAATAATAATAATAATAATAATAATCACAATAATCATAATCATCAGCAGCAGCAGCAGAATGATCCAGTCATCATCATCATCATCATCATCATCATCATCATCAACATCACAGTTATCCTTATCATCGTTTGATTTCGATCAATCCGAATAAAAAGGGGTAGAATATTTGAGGATTCAGAATCCAGTGGACCCTAAAGATTTTTTCCCCTCATAGCAACGCAAAAACAAAAACCAAAAAAAAACGAATATTTTAACAAATGAATAAATAAACAAATAAATAAATAAATAAATAAATAAAATGCAAAATGAATGCTAACAAAATAGCAAATAAATATAAAAAAAGAAAGAAGTTTAAAAGAAAATTAAACAAAAGATGTGTATGAATAGCTGGGTACTTCTGTTTTGCAATATAAAACTCTGAAGAAATCCCCTGGAAATATTCTGGACTTGTTCCAATAATAAATAGATGCATAAATAAATAGATAAATACGTAAAGGAATGCTTAAAAGCAGACAGGCTGATGGGATGAAAAAAGTATATAAAGGTAGAATATAGAGATAACAAGACAAAAAATGTGAAATCTAAAATATCCAACGAGATGTTCGTTCGATGATAAGAATATGGAAAGCAAAGTCTAGGACACTCCTTGTTTGTATAGATATTTTATTTTTCACACCGGTCTAAATATGAATACATTATATGAGTATGAGTATGTGCGTTCGTGTGTGTGTGTGTATGCGTGTATATGTGTATGTGTGTGTGATATGTTTTATATATATATATATATATATATATATATATATATATATTATATTATATAAATCTGTATAGAAAGATACAGAATAGATAGACAAATAGACAAATAAATAAACAGATAGATAGATAGATAGATAGATAGATAGATAGATAGATAGATAGA
>NC_068993.1:48957755-48959832 GCF_001194135.2 Octopus bimaculoides
ATATGCAAAAACGCGTGCATAAATGTTGTTCATCTTATGTTGTACATTTTATCTACTAATTCCGCAGGGGTCGACTTTGCATTTCATTCCTTTCGGGGGTCAGTGAGATAAGTACCAGTAGAGCACTGGGGTCGAAGTAATGGACTAACCCCCTCCCTTGAAATTGCTGGACTTGTGCCAAAAATTGAACCCATTTTTAATTTAGCCACGCAAAAGTCCTCATGTATACTTACCAGAAGATTTCGTAACTTCGCATGACAGAGAATTGGAATGCATAACTAGAAAGTATTGGGGGGAAAAAAATCATATTGGAAATTTTACTGTAGGTTTTAACATAAACGATTGTATAACTTATGATTTGCTCTGCATTACTTTTCCCTTAAAATATATATTTGTATATTTTAAAATTAATAACTGAAGTAAGCATACAATTGCAGATGTACAGAGATGAGAAATGATATTTTTTAAAATTTTATTTCCATGGAACATATGAATTACGTTAACACGAACAGTGATCTAAGTAAAGGAATTAACTATGGAAAATATATAACAGATTCCATGTTGTAGCCGTAAGTACAGGAGAGAAAGAGAAAGAGGAAAGAGAGAGGGAGAGAGAGAGATAGAGAGAGAGATAGAGAGAGAGAGAGAGAGAGTGAAAACAATGATTGAACATTATTTCACAGTCTAAATACGCTGCTTTCTCGCGGTGAATTCAAATTAGTTTTCTGTTGTTAAAATCTTCAAAATAAAAGAATACATCAAAATTACAACTTCAACGAATTTTCTAGATAGTGTAGACTTCAATAAGTACGTCCTTATAGTAAAAGTAACGTATTCCAAACTAATTAATGTGCCTTTTTCTTTATTATAATATAAAAGCACGTATGTAGGTATGTATGTATGTATGTATGTAAGTATGTATGTATGTATGTATGTATGTATGTATATAGAAAGCGAGAAAGAGAGAGATTAGATATATATTATACAGAGAGTAGATTGGGTACATAAATGCATACATATACAAATATGAATTAATAAGTATGCATTATGAATATGTCTACCGACTTTCGTTTTACCTTCATATAAACCGATTGATATATAGAAAAAGAAAAGTGTCCCTAAGGGCAGACAACTCCAAGAGACGGGAAAAAAATTTATTCGACATATAGAAAGAACGGGAGATTATGAAATATTTAAGCAAAAAAAAAAAAAAAAAAGAATACAGAAGTAATACGGAATAAAAAAAAAATGACAAGTTTCAGTAAAACGTAATATGCAAGGTTTGTAGACAGAGATTAATATATAAACGTTGGAATATATGTGCGTGCGTGCGTACGGATGTGTGTGCCTATGTTTGAGTGTGTAGGAGGAATGAGAATGTACATATATATATGTATATATAGATATAAATATACATATATATGTATTTACATATTTTATATATATATAATGATATATATATATATATATATATATATAATGATATACATATATATACATATATATATATGCATGTATATGTATACACATATATACATACATATATGTATGTATGTATGTATGTATGTATGTATGTATGTCGAAAGCGAGTTATGTAAAAAGCATATTGCTAGTTAGACAGAAAGACAGACAGACAGATTCACGGATAGACAGATGAACTAGCAAAACGTATGTATGTATGTATGTATGTATGTATGTATGTATGTATAGACAGGTACATGCAAGCAAGCTTGCGAACATACATGCATACATGCATGCCTGCTTACATAAATATATGTGGAATTATGTGCACGCATACATGCATACATCCATCCATACATACATACATCCATCCATCCATACATACATACATACATACATATATTCTAACGGAGATGCATACATAAATACACACAAAGAAATACTGGAAAGCAAAGTTTGAAGAATGGTAACGAAATAACGAAGGAATTTGATGGTTAAATAAGTCAATAATATATGCAAAGTTAGGTTCTGAGGTGGTAATGGAAGGGACTGGGAGTTACAACTGTTGCAGTTTCTTACCGCACTGAGTGCTTGCTTAAATGGCTGAAAGGGAACT
>NC_068993.1:48959867-48961929 GCF_001194135.2 Octopus bimaculoides
GGGCAGCGGCGTGGAGATATTGGAAGGCGATGGAAAGGGAGATTGTATGAAAGATAGACCTCCTAGAAGGGGATGCGTGCATACACACCCACACACACACACACACACACACACACACACACGCACACACACAAAAAGAAAGAGACGTATGTATGTATGTATGTATTTGGACCAAAGAGTGAGGAAAGGTAGATTGTAAAGGAGAATGCATCAGAGGAAGTAGGTTAAAAAAGAAGAAGGAGAAAGTGAAATAATGAATTATAGTGTATGGATGGATGAAGATGAATCGTGTCGGGGGGTTTTTTCTCCCCCCTAAATGATCGATAAGTGGAGAGAATATAGTAAACATGAACAAATAAAGAAGACGACGACGGTAGCAATGATGATGATGATGATGATGGTGGTGGTGGATGTGGTGGTGGATGTGGTGGTGGTGGTGGTGGTGGTGGTGACGACGACTGCAATGACGACAATGACCTCGTCGGTGATGCCGATGATGATGATGATGTGATGATGATGATGTGACTATGATGATAACGATGATGATGATGTGATGATGACGACCACCACGAGAACGTTACTGACAATGATGATAACGATGGCAATGGTGATGATGATGATGATGATGATGATGATGATGATGATGATGATTATGAGGATGATGATGATGAAGAGTGTTATTACTGTCATTAACATTATTGTTGTTGTTATTGATGATGATGGTGATGATGATCATGATGTGCAGGAGGAGGAGGAGGAGGAAGAAGAAGAGAAGGAGGAAGAAGAAGAGAAGGAGGAAGAAGAGAAGGAGGAAGAAGAAGAGAAGGAGGAAGAAGAAGAGAAGGAGGAAGAAGAAGAGAAGGAGGAAGAAGAGGAGTAGGAAGAGGAGGCAGAAGAAATAGGTGTAGGATCGATAACTGCTGTAGAAAATATTAGCACCAGGTGGTGAAAAATCATTTTCGCTAAAGCTTTGAATAACGATAAACTTTTCGAAACATAATGAGCTTCTGAGTATTTTTTGGGTTTTTTTGTATATTATTATTTTTCTCCTTGCCTTTTTATTTATTTATTTATTTATTTATTTGTTTGTTTGTTTGTTTGTTGATTTATTCATTTCTAGATTTTACAAAACAAAAGCCTCCATATTACTTTCTTGTAACAGCTGAGAGTATGCGATTTACGTGTTTGGGGGTGTGCGGGGGGAACTACCATCTCCGCCACCGTGACCATCACCTCTACCGTCACCATCACCACCGTTGCTATCACCACCATCACCAGCCTCCAGAAACACCAACACCACCGCCGCTACTACCACTATGACAAACAACAGCAACCACTACATCAATAGCAGCAATAACAACAACAACAACAACATGTCTATTTTCCCACGCTTATTTCTTCTCCGCTTCTTCTTTACCACGCGAGATTTCAGTTCTGCTGTATGTACTATTTCGATGGTAGCGCCATCTACAGCCAGCTCCGTACGAAACTAACACTAAGCACGACTGTCTCCGACAACGCCACTGACTTCGTTGCCACCGACGCCGCCGGCTGCACCACCGCTCCCCCGCTTTCTGCAGCCATCGTTACCGCCATTTCTGTTGCTATAGAGACAGCTGAAAATCCTATAGACATTTTTTTTTTTTTTTTACCTTTCTAAGCATTAAGAGAGTTATGGAAAGTGAAAAAAGTTTGTAAGTCAATCATAGTTAAAATATTACGTTTGAATGCAAATTTGCTGTGTATTAACGTATGTCTGCGTGTGCGCCTGTGTTTGTGTATGCATCAGTGTGCGTGTGTGTTTGCGTAAATGCGCGTATGTCTAAATGTTTGCCTGTTTTTTTGTGTGTGCTTGTGTGTGTATTCGTCTGTGTGTCTGTGCTTGCGTGTGTGTATCCGAGTGTGCGCGGATGGAAAGAAAGATAAACAACCAGTTAAATTTCTTTTTGGGAAAACAATTTGTGATGCGTGTATGCATATATATGTGTGTGTGTGTGTGTGTGTGTAAATAACTATATATATATGCATGTATGTATATGCATATATGTATATGCATATATAT
>NC_068993.1:48963875-48967842 GCF_001194135.2 Octopus bimaculoides
TTTTTTTTTTTTTTTTTTTTTTCGATAGTTGAAGGATTACTGCACTAATGAATGGATTAATTGCCTTGCTAATAGGATTGCTGTGCTAAAAGTTAACTTGCTTTGAAAATAATTTTAAAATTTCCAAGCTAAAAGGTGAATTGCCTTGCCAATAATTGAAGAATTGCTGTGCTAAAAAGGAAATTGCCGTTAACGGTTGAAAAATTGCCTTGCTAAAACATCCATATTTTCTGGCATAGAAGTTGTATTTTTCGAGCCAAAATTTATAGCCAAAAGAAGATCGACGTATACACCAGGATGGTTTTGGAGGGTCAAAACTTCCATCTGAAATGCAAGGAAGGACAGTGATAATATTTGAATATTTACGCTACATGCTTACATTGTATACCACGTCAACTTGTATGCCGAAAACTACGATAGTTGAAAGATTGCTTCTTCGAAAGTTGAATAATCAATTAGCTTTAATAAAATTGTGGAGGCGCATGGCTTAGTGGTTAGGGTGTCAGCATCATGATCGTAACATTGTGGTTTCGATTCCTGGACCGGGCGACGCGTTGTGTTCTTGAGCAAAACACTTCATTTTCACGTTGCTCCAGTCCACTCAGCTGGCAAAAATGACTAACGCTGCGTTGGACTGGCGTCCCGTCCAGCTGGGGTACACATACGCCATTGAAACCGGGAAACCGGACCCATGAGCCTGGCTAGGCTTTAAAAGGGCGCATTTATTTATTATTTAATAAAATTAAGATTAATTGCCTTGCTGTAAGATAAGGCAAAACTGCCTTGCTAAAGCCTGAAGATTCGCTTCCCTTAAAAGATAAGGAATTGCCTTGTTAAAAACTGAAGGTGAACCAATACGATTGAATTGTTGAAAAATTATTAACTGTTCCCTTACTGTAATCCAGTTTAGTCTTATTCTAAAACTTGAGTAGAAAGATCTGAGATGGTTAATATAATCAGCTCAGAAGGGTAAAAGGGTAAAGATCCCTCTTCAGTCATGAATGACCATGGGATTGCACCTAGAAAGTATCCCTCGAGACACATGACCTGGCAAGGTTGTTTATGGAAGACCAGCAGTCACCCATGCATACCAGCCTCTCCTCACCACGCTACTGATGTTATTCAAGGGAAAAGCAAAGGGCGATACAGCTTGGCACACCAGTCATGTCGCAACTCATTTTTACAGCTGAGTGAACTGGAGCAACGTGAAATAAAGTGCCACACTCAAGAACACAACACAGAGCCCGGTCCGAGAATCGAACTCACTACCTCATGATTATGAGACCGACATTCTAACCACAGAGCCAGCCATGCGCTTTCACAATCAGTTCATAGCGGGGTGCCAATTAATGGCTTTTTCGTTGATCACAAAAGACCGAGCCATTGAGGATAATATAAACACGATAGAATACAACACACAAAAGATGGGGTTTATATCGAGGAACCGTATGACAAATGTAACCAACCTCATTATTTTGTAGCCACTTTCTCATAATGATTATACTCTCACCTGAGATTTCTTCCCGTTGTTTCTTTTGTATGAAATATATTCAACGAGTCACATCAGAAATAGATTCCGCGAAAACGCAAAGAAGCGCGGATTTCGCGTGACCCAAACATTAAGAACAAATTAGCCAATAGACACAGCAGGGCACAGAGAAGAGAGAGGAGAGAGAGAGAGAGAAAGAGAGGGGAGAGAGAGAGAGAGAGAGAGAGAGAGAGAGAGAGAGAGAGAGAGAGAGAGAGAGAGAGAGAAACAAACAGACATACAGACAGACAGACAGACAGATAGACAGACAGACAGACACGTTATGTTCATGAAAATGCGATAGTAAGATAGCAGCAGAGAGGAATTATAGGAGTGATTCTTCTGTGGTGTAAGAACTTTGTTTCCAAACCACAAGGTTTAGGGTTCAAACCCACATTGAAGCAGCTTAAGCAACTATCATCCGCTAGAGTCTCAAAACTGTGTGAGGCGATTTAGTAGACGGAACCTGAAAGAAGCCTGTCATGTATGTAGATACGTGTGTGGATGTGGGCATGTGTGTGTGTGTGTGTGTGTGTGTGTGTGTGTGTGTGTGTGTGTGTGTGTGTGTGTGTAAGTATTTCTCTATGTGTTTGTCCTCCACCGCTACTTGACAGCCTATGTTGGTTTGCTTTACATCTCTATTACTTAGCGGTTCAGTCAAAGATACCGATGGAATGAGTACCAGATTTTAAAATAAATATCTTAAAAAAAAGGTAGTATCATACCCTAGGCAAGAAGCAGCAAGCCCGCTACGCATGCAAGACTCCAGGAGTCCCGACAAACCTGAGTTAAAAAGAACACCAACACCACCGCCACCAACAACAAGAACAACAACACCATCACCACCACCAACAATAACAATAATAATAATAATAATAATAATCGTTTCTACTATAGGCACAAGGCCTGAAATTTACATCAACCCCAGTGTTTCACTAGCACTTAATGTATCGATCCCGAAAGGATGAAAGGCAAAGTGGACCTCGGCGGATTTTGAACTCAGAACGTGAAGACAGACGAAATGCTGCTGCTGCTGCTGCTGCTGCTGGTGGTGGTGGTGGCGCCGGCTTTGATGGTGGTGGTGGTGGTGGCAGTTTTGATGGTGGTGGTAGTGGTGATACTATCAGTCAATGAGTTAACATTTAATCAATCAAATAATCAGTTGTTCTGATTGATCGTTCGGTCACTAGATTTGTCCAAGTTCTTCCGTCGCAATTCGCAACTTCTTCAACGACATTGCCTTCTCCTTACTCCGCTTGTGATTCAGGTCTGTTTGCCCGTCTCCTTTTTTTGTAGATATAAGTAAAAATCTCTGCTAGTTTTCCTTCATTGTTCATTATAAAAGTTTGTAGTCATTTAATAGATATATACCACAGCAGTTTCATAATTAAAGACGACTTTGATAAATATCCTCATTCTCTGTCGGTTATTGCTTAGTGTATTATATACTGCTTTGGCACAGTCACTAGAGCGTCGGACAAAACGATTTACTGAATTTATTTATGATCCTTTACGTGCTGTGTTCAAATTATGCTGCGATCAACTTTGCCTGTTATCCCTCTGAATCCATAAACTGAAACACCAGCTAAGACCTGGGGTTGGCGGCAGCGACTAATACACTTGATGCGAAAACTCTAGCTTTGATCCTAACTAAGAAACAATTATTTTGATTGTATTCACAATCTAGTTATATAATAATTCCCTTACCTTCCATTTCTAAATATAACTAATTTTTTATAACTATAACTCATTAAAAACCAATTAGTCTGAGATTTAATTGATACACAATGGTTTCTGTTACACATCTATCTTAACATTGAATATTAATTCAATGAATTTATGACATTCATATCTAAACTTCAATTTCATTTGTCTGTATTGTATTGTATCTAGTTATTGTATTCTTTCTATTCTGAGGTTTGTCTTCAGCCTAATTTTCTTCTTTTATTCCTTATGTAAGACGATGTTATTGTTTACATCTTAATTTTCTTCGCTTCCACGTAGCCATATTGTATATTTCTCGACTAAATTTGAATTTTTGAACAGATTACTTGAACGAAATGTATCAGGTTATCCAGTTGCTTGTTACCTGTTAATACACAGCTTCAAATCATCCACATATACGCGTTCTCCTATGCAATGTTATATAATATCGTAAATTTAATTAGCGAATTTATATGTATATACGTTGTTTACATAGATGTATTTGTATAGGAAAAGTCATAACTTTACATATTCTTTACATATTCACATATGAAATGTCGTGACTTTCATTGTTGGCTCAAAATTCTATAGAAAAGTGACTGAATCGCACTGCTAACACAAAAATTAGGACACAGTTTTGACTTATAAGTAAAATTAATAGGATATTATGGTTGCAAAATGAAATACGATGTCACTTTCAGCAATTATCGTATATATATCTATATATATATATAT
>NC_068993.1:48968896-48971457 GCF_001194135.2 Octopus bimaculoides
GTATGTATATGTGTAAATACTTCTTTGATTAGTCTGTAATCATAGTTTTCACAAATTGTTCAACTCGTTTAATTTATTCATTCACTCCCTTTTATATTGTCCCACCCCACACAACTTTGCAAATTCTCCACTATTTCAATTGTTCATGTATTGTATGGATGAATAAAGATTGTTATTATTATTATTATTATTATTATTATTATTATTATTATTATTATTATTATTATTATTATTACTGAGAGAACAGTGCATACCATCAAAGTGATACTGGGGTAAAATATACGAAGCTCTTTATACCCATCATGACTACCCGTCTGATAAGGGTACACCAGGCACATGCATCACAACCATGTGTGCGCGACATAGTGATCTCATATCAAGATAAACAGAGCATGACCTTGCAGGTGGGGCCCAGTTAGAATTTTCTTCACGTCGAGTAACCCATCCCGCTCAAAGGGTCCCTGACTAAGTGTTGTTATTATTATTATCATTATTGTTATTATTATTATTATTATTATTATTATTATTATTATCATTATTATTATTATTATTATTATTATTATTAGTAGTAGTAGTAGTAGTAGTAGTAGTAGTAGTAGTAGTAGTAGTAGTAGTAGTAGTAGTAGTAGGATGATGTTCATACCAGTAAGCAGGAGTGTTGATTTTATAGTGTTGACATATTTTCCAATGTAAATACTGTCCTACCCTATCGTGGTGATTTTGGTATTCGTTTGCTGTCAGCTCAGGACATCCCGAGACGAGATGGTCTATTGTTTCATCAACTGTATCGCAGAATCTACATTTCGGGTCAGAACCGTTTTGAAGACCGTTAGCCTGGTAGTTTTTGGTAAGCAAGCTTTGGTCTTGTGCCGCCAGTATGAAACCTTTAGTCTCTGTTTTCAGTCTTGAGTTTCTCAGCCACTGATAGATTGTTGCTTGGTCTACATCAGCATTTCGGCTTCGAAGAATATACTGCCCATGCAGAGGCTTCTGGTTCCACCGCTCCTCAATTTGTTTCTACCCCCATTTTTTTTTTCCAGTCCGTTTGATCCGTTTCGCTTTTTTCCGCAGTCGACTTTGCCTTTCATCCTTTCGGGGTCGATAAAATAAGTACCAGTTTGAGCACTGGGGTCGATGTAATAGACTTACTCCTCCCCCCCCCCAAATGCTACCTATGTGCCAAAATTATTATTATCATCATCATTATTATTATTATTATTATTATTATTATTATTATTATTATTATTATTATTATTATTATTATTATTATTATTATTCATTGGTGCCTTATGTACCGAACAATGTTCTATGAAGTTTCAATAAATATTTCTGTTTCAGTAAATTCAAGTTGTTTTTGTCATTTCACAGAATTTTTAACATATTTTTAGTAACTGGAGAGAACGTGTTTATTATTTTTTAATATTTGTTAAACTCGAGGGTGAGATATTTAATCTATATTTGCAGTTTGGCGATAAGGCAAAATATATTGTTTAATGGTTATATAAGTAGAAATGAAAGATGACTCTTATAATGAGAATAACCATTCTCTGTCTTGTTTTTTGAGGGAAGGTGACAGACGGAGAAGAAGAAACTAAGAAAGTAGCGACTAATAATAACAATGATGGTGAAATCAGTGACAAAAATAACAACAATAAAAATAACAAGTAAATCAACAACAGTACCAATCTTGAATGCAACAGCATAAACAGTAATAATAAGAATAGCAACAAAGCTAAGGCTCCTTTTACGAGGAGAAGTATATAACCAGAGTTGGTACTACTTATATGTCACGGCTGAGAAAATAAACTAGGGGAGATCAGCCATTTGGTATCCAGACGTAGTTTTAGCCGGGTTAAAAGTTGATTCGTATATACTTGAGCAGGATTAACTACAAATGTGTTTTAAAAAAACTCGATGAAAATTGAAAATATTTTTTATATTCAAAAAGAGCATGTGAGTTACCAAATGCTTCGAGAGCGTGCGGGTTATGAAATAGTACTGAAGTACTAAAATAAGAAACAACATGGTTTTGTTGAAAGTGTGTATGCCAATGAGCAAGATGCGGAAAATATCTATTGTTCCCAGTATCAAACATCAATTTCTTATACAATATTAAGAGGAGAAATGGAAAGATACAAACTGTCAGTATATATATTGTTGTTGTTGTTGTTGGCATTCCGTCGCTTACGACGACGAGGGTTCCAGTTGATCCGATCAACGGAACAGCCTGCTCGTGAAATTAACGTGCAAGTGGCTGAGCACTCCACAGACACGTGTACCCTTAACGTAGTTCTCGGGGATATTCAGCGTGACACAGTGTGACAAGGCTGACCCTTTGAATTACAGGTACAACAGAAATAGGAAGTAAGAGTGAAAGAAAGTTGTGGTGGAAGAGTACAGCAGGGTTCGCCACCCTCCCCTGCCGGAGCCTCGTGAAGCTTTTAGATGTTTTCGCTCAATAGACACTCATAACGCCCGGTCTGGGAATCGAAACCGCGATCCTATGACCGCGAGTCCGCTGCCCTAACCACTGGGCCATTGTGCCTCCACCAGTATATATA
>NC_068993.1:48971527-48972736 GCF_001194135.2 Octopus bimaculoides
GAGAGAGAGAGAGAGCTTCTTCTAGGAGGCAGTTGGTGACGGTCGCTGCTGTGAATAACCCAAATATGGTAGGCTTTAAATTTACTTTGTCATTGCTACAATCTTATTTGGAATGTGAGAGCTGGTGGTGGGAAGAACATCAAGAAACATAAAATGCTGGATGGTCTTTCTAGACTCCTGTCTTGGCTAAAAGCAAGGTCTTGGCCTTTCAAAGAGATCGTGAATGATAATATCGTCACGTACTAGCTATTCTGGATAAACTCCAACGTCATGCAACGTATCCAGGAGAGAGAATTGAATGTAAATCTCATGTTGGAGCGATTCTCGAAAATTTAGAGAAAGTGTGACGTACATGGTTAGAATATTGATGCAATGTACAACCAGTTTCGGTTAGTCTAAACCAATTTTCAATAGGATGCTGTTCAAAGTTCGTACACAATTTTTGGCTACCTGATGTCAAAAACAGTAGGGATGCACGCGCTGCTGGATTTACTTTAAGAATTACATGATGTCCGTAGAGTTTATATAAATAGAACAGACATAGAAAATGGAATTCACGGGGTTCTATATTCAAATCCACTACAATTGTTTCGACTCGCCCTGCACCTGTACCTCACAGGTGAGATGCTTTACAATCAAGTGTCTTGCAACACAGCTGTAGATTGCGTCGCCTCAGGTCACTTATTAATCAAGTTCCTCGCTCTTGCTTCTCTTCACCCAGGTCTATTAAAACGTATTTTTTAAGGAAGTCTGCTACATTCAGGCAGTTTTCACAAGAAACTCCTGAAATAAATCCATTAGCATATGCATCACCGCTGTTGTTAACATCAGGTAGCTAATAACTGTGAAAGTGCTTAACAGCCTATTAGAGGGCTTATACCCGAATATTGTGTGTGGCAGGGTACACTATCAATAAAGGCGATTGATTGGACAATGTCTCACCTGTAAGGTACAGGTGCGAGAGAAGTCGAAAAAATTATAGTGGATTTCAATAATGAATCTCGTAAATTCAGTTTTCTATTTGTGGTCTATCTATCAAACTATCAATCTGTCTATCTATCTATCTATCTATCTATCTATCTATCTATCTATCTATCTATCTGCCTGTCTATCTATCTCACTATCTATCTCTGTGTGTGTGTATATATATATATATGTGTGTGTGTGTGTGTATATACATATATATATATATATATATATATATATATA
>NC_068993.1:48973116-48973540 GCF_001194135.2 Octopus bimaculoides
TTTCTATAATCTCACCATCATGATCATCACCACCACCACCACCACCACCACCACCACTATCACCGCCACCACCACCATTGCCACCTTCATCATTATTATTATTATTATTAGTAGTAGTAGTAGTAGTAGTAGTAGTAGTAGTAGTAGTAGGAAGCAGAGATCTTAGTAGACTAAAATGTCTACCATTGAAATAGGATATTACATAAACATATCTGCGAGGTGTGTTTGAATTATTCGTTGGAGTTTTGGGAAATTAACTTTGCAGAAATATTGACGAAAATGTTGATAGTAATGATGATGATGATGGCGACGACGAAGATGATAATGATGATGATGATGGTGACGATGATGACCATTATGATAATGATGATGATGATGATGATGACGACGACGAAGATAATGATGATGATGATGATGATGATGA
>NC_068993.1:48975590-48976141 GCF_001194135.2 Octopus bimaculoides
TATATATATATATATATATATATATATATATTCGATACATATCATCTACTGTGTATTTGATCTTCTGCTAATGCAAAGAAGTCGTTAATTCAACTGACGGCCATGTTGGTGCTGAAGACGCAGTTTATATTGATTTAATAACAAACTTCATTGATGATAATATTGTTGTTAGAGTTGTTCTACTGATTGTGAAACTAGTTGTCGTATTGTTAGTAGCGTCTGCATTATATGGTATTCTTAAGTGTTGTTAGTATGATAATGCACAGATAATAATGTTGAATTTAAAAAATGTATTGATAGTGTTGTTAAATGTGATAATGTATTGATTAAGGTATTAGATGTGATAATATGTAGATAATGATGTTAAACGAAGCGAAATGTGATGTGTTGATAATGGTGTTGAATGTGATAATGTATAGATTATGATGATAATTTTATTATGTGTAGATAATGTTGTTAAATGTGTTAATGATGTATTGAGAATTGTATCAAATGTGATATTATATTTCGAATAGAGTTAAATGTGATAATGTTTAAATAATGTCATTAAA
>NC_068993.1:48976151-48976630 GCF_001194135.2 Octopus bimaculoides
ACCACCACCACCACTACTACTACTACTACTACTACCACTACTACTACTACTACCACTACTACTACTACTACTACTACTACTACCACTACTATTACTACTATTACTACTACTACTGTTGCTGCTGTTACTACTACTACTACTACTACCACTACTACTACCACTACTACTATTACTACTACCACTACTACTACTACTACTACTACTACTACTACTACTACTACTACTACTACTACCACTACCACTACTACTACCACTACTACTACTTCTATTACTGTTGCTGCAGCTTTTGCCACAAGCGTTACTTCAGTTGTGGTACTGTTGAATCGTTTGCTGCTGCTAGTGTTGCTGCTGCTGTTGTTACTGCTGCCGCTGCTGCTGCTGCTGCTGAAAATAATGATTGCCAGCTAAATATAATATTTTTACTTTATTTTCTATTCCTATAACTTATAATTTTGTTTCCTTCATTTTTATTTTAGATA
>NC_068993.1:48979756-48982256 GCF_001194135.2 Octopus bimaculoides
TGTGTGTGTGTGTGTGTGTGTTCATACAATGATATCTACCAAATGTATTGATGAGATAAAACGTGTAATCGTTACCAAAATAGCAAAAATCCGTCCACAAAGGTCTATAGTAAACTCCTTACGGATCGATCTCCTTGGTTATATATCAAAAATTTAAATAAGAGTTTTGACGCTAATATCCATTTATAGTAAAGTTTATTACCATGTTTCTTTAGATTTTGTTTAGAGAATTTTCGCTTCAAAATAACTATATGAATGAGCTATAGCACTTGACTCTATATTTGCTTATACGGCTGTTGTTGTTATTATTACCAGCCTTGCTATCTTCGAAACCAGTTATTTGAGAGTGGAGTGTCTGGGATGTTTTTCTATTAATTGTTCACCAGTCATTCGTTTTCTCCTTTTTTTTTTTTTCATACTTTCAATTGGATGTCTTCGTTCTAATTTTATTTCTTTAATTTTTGCTGTTGCAGTATCCAGTCTTGTAGCTTAAAAAATACGAAGAAAAACGATGTTTCCGCACTACGAAAGTCAAATATTACAGCAACAACAATATTAATAATTGTAATAATAATCCATTCTGCTACAGGCACAAGGCCTGCAATTTTGGGAGAAGGGACGAGTCAATTGCATCGATCCCAGTACTAGACTGCTACTTATTTTATCGACCCCAAAGTGATGAAAGGTAAAGTTGACCTGGGCGGAATATCAACAGAGATGGTAATAATCTGGAATCATAATAAAAGTAACAACAACAACAACAGCAATGATGATAATAATAATAATAATAATAATAATAATAATAATAATAATAATAATAATAATAATAATAATAATAATAATAGCCATTGAGTAACAGAGGCTATGGAACTTGCAGGTAAACTGTATCCCTGTAGTTATAGGTGCATTAGGAACTATCCCTAAAGATTTGAACAGATGGATAGAGGAAATAGGCATAAAACCTGGTTTAGTGCAGCTTCAGAAAACAGCATTATTAGGGACAGCTTGGATACTTAGGAAGGTTCTTGGCATCTAAGGTTACTTGTTGTAGCCCGATGTTAGGAATTTTTCTTTTCCAACAGACTCATTCCGTTGTACGTATATGATGATGATGACGATGATGACGACGACGACGACGACGACGACGATGATGATGATGATGATGATGGTGATCATGATGATGATGGTAATGATGATGATAATGATAAGCACACACACACACACACACACACACACACACACACACATACACATACAAGCACAAATACTCACATATTAGTCTGGCAAGAAATTTGTTTTGTTTTTTGTAGTAAACTTTGCTGATGACCATTGTTCAAGACAATGGTCGTAACGAAAAGAAAATGAATAAATTTCATGCCAGACTATCAAATTGAGAATATGTAATTGTGCCATTCCAAAACTATTGTATGAAATTGAATTAAATTTGTCACATAGGGACAACGGCAGAAATTTGGTGATAGAAAAAGGAATCAATCGTATCGATTCTATTACTTGAGTGGAACTTACTTCAATTCATCACGAAGAGGTAAGATTGACCACGACGAGATTTGAACTCTTTAACTTCAATTAATAACTAATATCTGCCTGTTGTCTGTTCTGTAGTATCTGACCAGTGGAGGCGCAATGGCCCAGTGGTTAGGGCAGCGGACTCGCGGTCATAGGATCGCGGTTTCGATTCCCATACCGGGCGTTGTGAGTGTTTATTGAGCAGCAAAAACACCTAAAGCTCCACGAGGCTCCGGCAGGGGTTGGTGGCGAACCCTGCTGTACTCTTCCACCACAACTTTCTCTTACTCTTACTTCCTGTTTCTGTTGTGCCTGTAATTCAAAGGGTCAGCTTTGTCACACTGTGTCACGCTGAATATCCCCGAGAACTGCGTTAAGGGTACACGTGTCTGTGGAGTGCTCAGCCACTTGCACGTTAATTTCACGAGCAGGCTGTTCCGTTGATCGGATCAACTGGAACCCTCGACGTCGTAAGCGACGGAGTGCCAACAACAACAACAACAAGTATCTGACCACTTACACTTTATTTTTCACACAAGGTATACTGACACTCATGGACATGATGGAGGTGCTGCTTGTATGGCATTCCTGTGAGGCTGTGTGTGAATGCTACAGCAACACCAAGCAAACGTTCAATAGTAACTTTTATTTCACAGCATAAGTAATGCTGAGGTTGGTCATGAATTTTAAAGTTCCACAACAGATCGACACAATTGAAGCGATAATTCGGTAGTGTTTCGTGCATAGTTGATTACAAGACCTTTGTACTGAGGTTTGTCAAAACAGGAGAAAATATACACGATAGATTCATAACGGCCAACTATATCTACATATCCGAGTTGAGCAGAAAGTCGTGCAAACGACAATTATAAACAGCGAGTGGGTGTGCAGAGCTGGACTGCAGGTTATCACGCACTCTAAAACTTGGCGCTAAAAACAAGCCTTTATATAACCGTTGTTGGGAAATGCTTTA
>NC_068993.1:48983594-48985719 GCF_001194135.2 Octopus bimaculoides
TATATATATATATACATACATACGTGTATGTATATATATATATACATATACATACATATATATGTGTGTGTGTGTGCGTGTGGACGTGTCTTCTTTTGTTCATATTTTTAATTCTATGCATTGATCAAGAAATTGCCCACCCTACAACACACTTGTGACATACATCCATATGTGTGGTGGGGTGTATGTGTGTGGGGAGTTGCATGTTTGTGTATAGATGTACACTCACGCACACACGCACACATATATATATATAAAGAGAGAGAGAGAGAGAGATAGAGAGATACGCATGTAAATGTCCAAAGACATATATATATATACACTCACATATGGGCGCAAAAACACACAGGCAAACACACATTGGCATATGCATGTATATACACATATATACAACGCCTATATATATGTGTGTGTGTGTGTGTGCATGTATACACGTCTGTATATGTTTTATATATATATATATATATATATATATATATATATATGTATATAGATAGATAGATAGATAGATAGATAGATAGATAGATAGATAGATAGATAGATAGATAGATAGATATGCGTACACTCACATATGTCACATGTGTATTACATTCTGGGCAATTCCTTGTATCAATGAATAGAATTAAAAATATGAACAAAAGAAGATCCTACAAGAGATCTCGAGATCTCAACCTACCCCCCTACCCCTCTCCCACTACCATCCTGTGTTGTAACTAAAATCACAAAGCACCATAAAGAGGGAGTAGAGTGTGTACGATGAAGGTGAGTACATCTGAAATGTTTGTAGGAATAAACAACTATATGTATGCATAATGAATACACTAAATCACTGCTTCTCTCTCTCTCTTTCTCTCTTCCTCTCTTTCTGTTTCTTTCTGTCTCACTCGGTCATTCTGTCTTTACATCTCTATTTCTTAATCTTATATATACATTAAGATATATATATCTATGTGTAAATACGTTCAAAACACGTTTCTATTTCCATATACATACATACACATATATATGTATGAGTTTGTACAAGTTGAAACCTGTATGTATCCATATACACACACACACATACACAAACGCACACACTCGCACACACACATTTCTTATTTATAGATATATACTTATGCGTGTATATATTTATACATACATATATACATACATATGTATATATATATATATATATACACATAAATATATATATATAGACGTATAGTACATACAGACTTGTAAAATATGCAAACATTAATAATATATATATATATGCGTGTGTATGTATTTATATATATATATATATGCATACGCAAATATGCATATAAATGCACGTGTATATATGTATGTGTGTGTATAATATTTATATATTTACACATATATATATATATATATATATATATATATATATATGTAAGTATGTATGTATACTTACATACATATATATATTTATGTGTGTGTGTGTGTGTGTGTGTGAACTTATGTGAGCACTTTATTACCTTTATTTAAATACTCCCCATCATAGAGCACATGTGTATTTACAAGTATGGATGCATGTACATGCCGCATATGCTACGTAGCTCCTCTCATTCCTTCTCCCACCCCTCCGTGAGTGTGCGCGTATATATACATACATACATACATACATATATATATATATGTATGTATGTATGTATATATACGCGCACACTCACGTCGATATACACATTGAGATACACATGCGCACGGACAGCAGCCGTTAATAGTGAATCTAGTAGTAGAAAGGGAAGGAAGTTGTTACGAAACTATGTATAATAATGGACTGAAAAGTATGTATTGTCTCTGTGTGTATTGTGTGTTTGTCAAATATAACATTTCATGCTTGTCTAATCCTCAAGAGGTCAGAAGTAAATGAGAAGCAGAGAGAGAGAGCGAAAGCGAGAGAGAAAGAGACAGAGAGAGATAGAGAGAGAGGGGAATGAGGGGGGGACAGAGAGAAGGAGTATTTCGCTCCAGCCAAATGAATTAGTCAAACGGACAGCTATTATGTTATGTCGAATGGCGGTTTCTATTGTTGCTTACAGCATCTGTCAGTCAGACATCTTGTGACTAAACTAGATCCATGATGTCACTTCTGGTAACATCGAAGACGTGTGGAGGTGTGTTT
>NC_068993.1:48986325-48988384 GCF_001194135.2 Octopus bimaculoides
ATATATATATATATATATAGACAGGTAGATAGGTAGACATATTCTTTTATTCTTTTCCTTGTTACAGTCATTTGACTGCGGCCAAGGCGGAGCACCGCCTTTATTCATTCATACATATCTATCGATCTATCAATCTATATATATAGAGAGAGAGAAAGGGGAAGAGTGAGAGAGAAGAGAGAAAGAGACAGACAGACAAATAGACATATATATATACATGTATGTATGTATGTATGTATGTATGTATGTATGTATGTATTTCCGTGAGCGTATTTTAAATATATACATATGCATGCATAGATGTATGTATACGGGTAGGCATGTATATATTGTATATACGCGTATGTATATAGGTGTGTTTGTGTGTGTGGTTGAGTGTATATATGGTGTATTTGTGTGTGTCGTACTGAACTCTGTCGAGTGGTGAATAGCTGACAGAGATACTGAGCGCAGTGCGCGAGTTCGATCTAAGCCTAATTTTCATATTGGTATTCATTTATATATTTTGTTGGCAGGGGATGTGATGACGACGGGTATGATGATGATGACGATGATGAAGGCTTCGAGAACGCCAACAACGATGATGACGCTGACAGGGACGACGAAGTGCTTGATGGCGACGACGATGACGATAACGATCATGTAGTTATACTGATGACGATCATCATCGTTATCATAATCATCCTTGTGGTAACTACTACAACGATGATGATGATGATGATGATGATGATGATGATGATGATGACGATGACAACGACGACGACAACAGGAATAATGATGACGATAACGATGACGATACCAGTGATGAGCTTCTATTGATGATGGTTATCATCATCATCATCATCATCATCATCATCATCATCATCATCATCATTATCGTCATCATCATCATCGTCCTCACAACTAAGGCGACGGTGATGACGACGATAAAGATGATGATGATGATGATGATGATGATGATGATGATGACGATGATGATTACGAGGCCAACGCGTCTACGATAACGGCAACTCCATCGAAGGCGGTGACGACGACAACTATAACGATAACGAGAGTGATCTCATATTGGTGGTGGTGGTGGTGGTGATGATGATGATGATGATGATGATGATGATGATGATGATGATGATGATGATGATGATGATGATGATGCTGACATTGACGACAACAAGGCCGACGATGATTACAAGTTGTCGATATGCAGACGTACGAAGCTATCTGTACCTGATACACCAAGTGGTACACCAGATTATCAAAGATCACTTGACGCCACCAGAGCTATAGATCTTATTAGTAAGATAGAGCAGTGTTAATGGGGGACAGTGGATCAAGATCCAAACAAACCAACATAACATATGATCCATGGTGCCTACAACTTGTAGCTAGGTTGTCTTGTGTTGTGTTAAAACGTTCTTTTAGCTTTTTAGCAACATGTTTTCGTCCAGAGAAACTCTCTTCCAGACGTCAAGAGTTCAAAAACACTGAAGAACTTGAATTCGGGCCAAACGAATCGTGCCGTGCGAAAACGGGAACGAGAACGGTGGATACCGATATCGGTATTTCGTGGTTGTTTTTAATTCATCAGTACCGTATACTCGAGTCACTTTCGAAACGTATTCAAATCGCTAGTCTTAGGTACATAAAACGATATACATTTGCTATAAACTATAGTCATCATCACCATCATCATCATCATCATCATCATCATCATCATCATCATCATCATCATCATCATCATTTAACGTTCTTGTTTCACACTGGTATGGGTTGGACGGTTTGACAGAAGCTAGTGAGTCAGAAGACTTCACCAAGTTCTGCTGTCTGCTTTGGTGTTGTTTCTACGGCCGGATGTCCTTCCTAATGCCAACAACTTAAAGCGCACTGGGTGCATTTTTACGTGGCACCAGAAGCAGTGAGGTCACCGTGTAACCTGCAGAACAAGACTATTCAACTGAAGTGAGAGTAGTATTGACGTATTGATGGACAGTAAAAAAAAGAGTCTTGTTGCAGAGGAGAAACATGGCTACCTCGGGTGGTGAGAGGAGGGAGAGGATATATA
>NC_068993.1:48988394-48989140 GCF_001194135.2 Octopus bimaculoides
ATATATATCTATATATATATATATATATATAGATAGATAGATAGATAGATAGATAGATAGATAGATAGATAGATAGATAGATAGATAGATAAGGAGAGAGAGTGTGTGTGTGAGAGAGAGATAGAGAGAAAGAGAGAGAGAAGGACGAAAGAGAAAAGATGGTGAAGATGTAACGTGAAGGACATTAAACATTAAATGTTGGCGAAGTTGTTGAATATGAACTCCAGCAGCTAAAAGTTATTTCTATTCTTCACAGAAAATCTTTTATGATTATGAAAAACTATTATTAATTTCATTTCTATTTTTAAATATTTTTCCAGCACTCAAATTCTCCGTTTCAAAGTATACAACCGACTGCCTTTTCTATTTTAGAAATTGCGATAACTGTTTGTTGCATCAGACATATTGTTTCAAATTTTGGCACAACGCCAGCAAGTTTAGGTCTGGGGTGGAGAGTAAGTCGATCACATCGACCCCAGTGATTAACTGATAATTATTTTATCGACCCTGAAAGAATGACAGGCAAAGTCGACCTCGACGGAATTTGAACTCAGAACGATGGGACGGACGTAAAAACCGCTAAGCATTTTTCCCGGCGTGCTAACGATTCTATCAGCTGCCGCCCTCAATAAAAATAATAATAATAATAATAATAATAATAATAATGATAATAATAATAATAATAATAGTAATAATAATGATAAAGATAATAATAATGATAAGGATAATAATCCTTTCTAGTAAAG
>NC_068993.1:48990313-48992282 GCF_001194135.2 Octopus bimaculoides
TATATATATAAACACATACACACACACACACACACACACACAGATATATATGCTGAATATTCAAAGAGGAACAATGGCATATTCTTACCATGACCCATTCGTTGATTTTCAATGACTCATTATCGTTTCTCCATCTCCTCCTCTTACTCCTCCTCATCCTTTGATATACGTATATATATATATATATATATATATATATATAATTCCCTCTGTCTATGCATGTCTTTATCTGCCAATGCCTATCTGTCTGCCTGTGTGTCTATCTATGTCTCTGCATTTAATATTTCCCTCTTTCTCCCGACGTCATATCTTTGTTTTGTTTTGTTTTGTTTTGTTTTGTTTTGTGTTGGTTTTTGTCTGATGGCGTAGAAGGGCGATCGTTGAAAACCGTGCACGATTATTTACGAAGACGAGATATACGCTTCATTACGCCCAAACAGGACAGACAAGTTAATGTACACAGACAATAAGTAACAATTCATCTCTTCTCTTGATAGACGTTTATAATCTAGAGGCTGGGCAGGAAAAAAAAGTGGGGGCGGGGCACGGTATTTGGTCATGGATGTTAACCCTACGTCATAAATACTTTCCATCACACCCTTCCTTCTCCTTCATTCTCTCACCCTCTCTTTCTTTCTAATTCTCTTATCGTCTCTCGATCTTACTCTACTTCTTTCTCCCTCTTTTGTCTCTCTTTCTCTATTAGGGTCCTTTGTTGTTATGATACGTTATTTCTTATTTGTCGTAGAGGGATCTCACAAATCTGATGAGGGTTGAAGTTGAACTCGTATTGAGGAATTTCCAATGAGGATCTTGCTTTTTAAACATGGCGCTATTCATGGTCATGTGGGTAACACGTTCACCACGCATCCACGAGATCCCAGATTCGATCCTACAGTATGCCACTCAACACAAGTGTTTTTCTTTCCCTAAAGCAATATTGTCTAAAGGTATTGTCAGACTTGTCAGAGACCCAACCCAATTCTGATCTATGTATGCTATAGCTTGCTGCCAATAAAGGCTCCAGAGCACTTATTTAGTTAGAGACCTATAAACGCTGCTAAAACTGTTAATCATCGTCGGTTGAGACCTTACTATGGAGTAGGTGCTGCAATATATTGTTTCGTATACCTTCTTTATGATGGCGAATATCTTAGTGGTTAGGGCATTGTCACAGTCTGACATTTAGCGTTTAAGACGAAAAAAAAAGAAGGGTGTAACGTTTCTGTCATGGCTCTTCGTCAGAAAGAGGAAAAAGGAAAGGTCCGGAGGGAAGGGGAAACAAAACAGTCCGAGAAAAACACATGTGTCGTTACATGACTGAAGTGAGACACACAGACACAGAAACAGACACACACTCACGCACACACATACACACACATATATAAAAATATATATCCAAATTTAGGGAATGAAGTGGATAAGATCCAGGCCACATATGTTTCATAGCTAACAGAAGCTCGGAAGTGGTAATTATCCAGACGAGGGGTAATCCGCTAGCTACTCGTCCAGCTAAAGATACCTTAGTCAAATGAAGCTTATATTGTCGTCAAGGGATTCCTTATTAACGCGCAGGAAATTTGATCGAAAATGCGTGGAAAGAACAGAGTGAGAGAACAAAAGGGAAAACATATTTGAGAAGAAATAATATATGGGAGACAGTAAGTGTCTAAATTTGTTAAGGAACAAAATTCAAATACGAATGATCCTTAGATCTTACCTATACACACTCAAACACACACACACACGCACACACGCACGCACACATACGTTTACAATAAAAATGTTGACAGTACCTTCGAAGTTTCGACTTACTGGTCGTGAGCAGAATATATATAACCGATGGTAAGCCAGGACTTCGAAGGTACTTTCAAACATATCCTCGTAAAACTTAATAAATAAATATGTACTCTACTAACAAATTGTTTATCTTTGTAACCTCGCATAAAAACATGCGTATCTGTGTTTG
>NC_068993.1:48993771-48994729 GCF_001194135.2 Octopus bimaculoides
TATATATATATATATATATATATATCCTTCAATAACTCCGAATTTCTGATGCTTATATGGCTGACATAATGTTATTTACGCCATTATAACAACATGGTGTGTGCGGACAGTTATAGCAAAACAGCACAGCCAACAAAATTATTTTAGCAGTTTTCGACACTTCATAATGTTCCACTCGTCAATATTTTTGTTGAAGATTTTATTTCTGCTTAAGCAAACGTCGCACTTTCCATTACACTATATGTATGTATGTACGTTTGTATGTATATATGTATGTTCTTGAGGATGTTGCTGCTGCTGCTGTTGTTGTTGTTGTTGTTGTTGTTGTTGTTGTTGTTGTTGTTGTTGTTATCATTATTATTATTATTGATGTTGTTTATTTCATCTTAAATAGATGCCGCTCTTTTCATTTGACTTTGTTATTTTCTTTTTTTTATTTGTTTATTTGTTTTCCATTTCTTATTTTATTTCCATTCTATCTTTACGTTTCATCAAATCTTCGAGCTTTTATTTTTTTACTTGCTTGTGTTATCTGACTGCGGCAATGCCCGAGCACCACCTTCAAGGGTTTAATAACTAAACCCTAGTTGAACAAATCGAGCCCAGCCCTTATTCTATTGGTCTCTTTTTTTATGAGTTGCAAAATTACAGGGGCGTAAACAAGCAGTAGTGGGGTACGAACACATACACAAACACATTCAGAAACACACACACACATACACATACACATATATGTATGTATATATAAGTATTTAGATGTGGGGAGGGGGGCGTGTTTGTGTGTGTGTGTGTGTGTGTGTGTGTGTGTGTGTGTGTGTGTGTATACGATGGGCTTCTTTTAGTTTTCGTCTAAGAAATCCTTACACAAGGCTTTGGTTGGTCCGCAAATCAAACTTCTTACCGTACAGCCACGTCTATATGTACGTGTGTCCCCTCTCTCTCTCTCTCTCTCTCGCTC
>NC_068993.1:48995026-48996190 GCF_001194135.2 Octopus bimaculoides
TATATATATATATATGAGGAGACCTCTTTCGGTCTTGAATGACCATGGGATTGCACCTAGAAAGTTACCCTCCGAGGTACGAGTCCGGGTAAGGTGGAAGGCCAGCAGTCGCCCATGCATACCAGCCTCCCCTCTGATGTTATCCAAGGGAAAGGCAAAGGTCGATACAGCTTGGCACCAGTGACGTCGCAACTCATTTCTACAGCTGAGTGAACTGGAGCAACGTGAAATAAAGTGTCTTGCTCATGAACCCAACACGCAGCCCGGTAAGGGAATCGAACTCACAATTTCACGATCGTAAGCTCGACGCTCTAGCCACACATATATGCGTGTGTGTTTGTCCTCCACTATTATTTGACAACCGATGTTGGTATGCTTATGTCCCCATAACGTAAAGAGACCAATAGAATAAGTACTAGGCTTACAAAGAATAAGTCCTGAGGTCGTGTTCTTCAACTAAAACCGTTTAAGGCGTTACTCCAGCATGACCGCAGTCGAATGACATAAACAAGTAAAAGTAAAAGAATATATACACACACACAAACACATATATATCACTGTTTATTTATTTTTGTTACTCCTTAAACGCGCATTGCTTTTTTGTATGGCTCGTATTTTCGTTTGTGCTTGTTTGTGTGTGGATGTTATGCATTTACGTGTTTATATATATGGGGCCGTGTATATGTCAGTATGCTTTGTTGTTTTTGTCCATGCATGTCTTTATCATGTTACACATCACAACCATTGAATGACTAAAAAAGCTGAAATTATGATAATTACAGAATCAAGTTAATTTGACATCAAATCAAAACTTTACGGTTTTCCTTGCTTCTTTTCTTTATAATTATAAGAAAATGCCTACAATACTAAACGGATTTCATTCACACTTTACTTAATCACAACCAAAACACATTGGTGTATGTTTTTGGTAGTATTACTAGTACACAGAAACTGTGTTTATAAGTAGCTTTTAGCTGTTTATAGCTCTACAAAGTAAACATTCTTTTACTCTTTTACTTGTTTCAGTTATTTGACTACTGCCATGCTGGAGCACCGCTTTTAGTCGAGCAAATGGACCCCAGGACTTATTCTTTGTAAGCCTAGTACTTGTTCTATCGGTCCCTTTTGCCGAACCGCTAAGTTACGAGACGTAAATAAACCAGT
>NC_068993.1:48996921-49000807 GCF_001194135.2 Octopus bimaculoides
ATATATATATATATATACATATACATATACACGTGTGTGTGTTTGTGTATGTGACAAGATGACGTGACGGAAACGTCACCAAATCCCATTACAATTCTTGTCATGACATGTTCTAGTTAGCGTGTAATTTCAGTTTTAGGAAAGAGGGGTCGGTCTCTTAATATTCGTGATACTTCTGGAAGGGACTATTGACAAAATAGGGGTCCCGGGTCTATCAGTATAAGCAGTGTATCCCATAGGGAGAAACACACATGTTTCTAGTTATCAATGATCCAGAAATACGTTTGTTTGTTTGTTTGATTTTGTTTTAAGGCAAAAAATATTTCAACCTGGTTTGGAGAATATCTATTTTTTTCCCCTTATTGTAGGCTTTTAGATGAAACACATGCACAAACAAATAATCATATATATATAGATAGATGTAATAACCTTCTATATTTTATATTAAATGTATATACACTGCAGACAGCCTTTTTACAGCGGTTTTGCTCTAAGTTTATAGGCTTGCTGTATATAACAGAGAGAGACGAAAAATCGTCCTGGCGGAAGTGTGTAATCGAGTTCGCCACATGCGTAAACCAGATTTCACGCCTCTGATATAAGAAACACTGAATGAACCATTTACTGGCATTGCAAATAGCCGCTGAGTTGAATAAATATTCTGATTGACGTAACTGAAGCTGTATTAAAATACTTTCAAATTCTGACCTAAGGCCAGCAAAATCGCGGGAAGGGGTTAGTCGATTACATCGACCCCAGTGATCCACTGGTAGTTAGTTTATGAGCTTTGAAAGAATAAAAGGCAAAATCGACGTCGGCAGTATTTGAACTCAGAACTTAAAGACGAACGAAATTTCGGTAAGCGATTTTGCTAACATGCTAACCATTCTGCCAGTTCGCCACCTTGCAGAAGTATTAAATTAAAATAGCAAAATATGTATTATACCTTATGTATATAATTCGTTGGCGAGCAAGTTGCGTGTTTCGTCTAAGATAAAAGTCTTTTGTAGCCATTCGGTGTTTAAAAACACAATATATATCAAGAGTCAAAAAATCGTACTAGCACAGATGCCTACATATATGCATACGTACACACACACACACACACACACACACACACACACACACACACACGCATGCACACGCACAAACACACATACATACATACATACATACATACATACATACATGAAATTCCAATGACGGAGCATTGGATCTAGGTTAGAAACCGGTTCTTTCACTATTGGCAAGAAATCTAAAATAAAACTGAATAATGACATACATACATACATACATACATACATACATACATACATACATAATACGTACGTACGTATTAATTCTTGCATGCATAAATCCGTAGATTAGAGAAATCTCTACGCCATTTCTCCTGTCAAACTATATATGACATTTTCGAAATATTAATCAATTAGTCTTTTATTTAGCATTTACACAAACTTCGCTAACTAACACACAACAAGCTGAATGAGCAATATAACAGCAGGCTGTTGTTTTAAGGGCTCTGTAAAGTTTTGACACGTGATTAATTAACGGAAAATCTTTAATTACACCTCAGGGAAATGTATTATTTGGTAGCAAACAGACATGAGGAATTTACGCTGGTGTTATGTGTGTGTATGTGTGTGTATGAATGTGTGTGTGTGTGTGTGTGTCTGAGTGTGTGTGTGTATGTGTGTGTCTATGTGTGTGTGTGTGCTTGCGTGTGTGCGTGCGCACAGGCGCGTGCGTGTTGAGTGTTACTTCGTGTTGAAATTATAACTGGTGAAAAGGTATTTGGATATCAGTGTTTTTAATGCGGGAATCTCTTACGGATATTGGATGTTGAATTTATAATAATAATAATAATAATAATAATAATAATAATAATAATAATAATAATAATAATAATAATAATAATTGTTAAAAATAAAACTACTGAACAATAATAATAATAACAATAATAATAATAGTAATAATAATATCCTCATTAACTTTATTATCACCATTATTATTGCTGGTTTTATTATTTTTTCTTGTTGATATTATTATTATCATTGTTGTTCTTGTTATTATAATAATAATAATAATTATTATTATTATTATTATTATTATTATTATTATTATTATTATTATTATTATTATTATTATTATTATTATTATTAATATTAAGGCGGTGAGCTGACAGAATCGTTAGCACGTTGGATGAAACGCTTGGCGGTATTTCCCCCGGCGCTACGTTCTGAGTTCAAGTTCCGCTGAGGTCGACTTTGCCTTTTATCCTTTCGGGGTCGATAAATTAAATAGCAGTAAAACACTGGGGTCGATGTAATCGACTTATCCCCACCCCCAAAATGGTTAGTAAATTGTTTTTTCTCCTTTGAGACAGAATGAAGCTTTTTACACCTCTCGTGATTTTCAACAGGTTGCAGCATTCAGTAGTTAGTTGCTTCAAGTTATTTGGTCAATCCACTTGTAGTGATTTTGTAAAAGAGTTCAGATTGAATCAAGCCTCTACCTCCTTGATCTCTGCGAAGGTAAAGCCGATCCACATTTGCCTTTGGATCGTACATCTTATTGCAAGTCAGCAGCTTAGGTATTTCTCTGTCAATTTTTCTTATTTCACTGATATTCCAGTTCAACACATTAAAGTTATAAGTAACAACTGGAATTGCTAAAGAATTTATGTGCATTTTGCTCATATTTTGGGTCTGCTCGAACTCTCCTATAACATTCCTTCCTGATCTTACATGCTTACATGCTAAATGCCAGAGCCTTCATTTATTCCTAAATATTTCTAGGTTTGTTCTTGCTAAAGTTCTTCTATAACTATGTCAACATCTAACATGACTGAATTTGTGGTCTTCAATTTCCCTTTCTGGAAAGTGGCCTTGGCACACTTATCAAGATTAAACCCGTCCCGATGTCATCACTGAATGCTTTCTCAGTATGTAATAGGCCTTCAAGCTTATCATTGTCTTTGCCATAATTTTAAGTCATCCATTTAAAATTGATGGCTTATTTACTTGTTGTCGATTTTATATACATACTCTGTTCAGCCAAGTTCATTTGTAAGGGGTATTATGGCTACACAAAATATAAGAGGTGAAAGTGAGTCACCTTGGGAAATTCTACAGTTGATATTAATAGTGTTTGAAGTCAGAACTCCATTAGATTGGTATAACTGGAGATTTGTATTCCACAGTGATATGTTCTGCTTCAATTTTTTTGAAATTACAGGATAAATTTTGAAAATGTCCAGCGATTTCAAATCCATGAATGTGATATAATATCAAGTGCCTTTCTGTTATCAATCCATGCGGAACTTATATTCCTGTGCTTGTTATGACAGTTCCCAAGGATCATTCGATTAATTAGGAGTTGATCTTTCCACCCATATGAACTGCATCGGCACTTTTACTATTCAGTGGAGAAAATATCGTTCTGTTCCATAAGTACACCTTCTTTACCATTTCAAAGACTGCGTTGTCTTCGCAGCTGTAGCTGTGTGGTAGGAAATTTGCTTCCCAGCCACATGGTTCCAGTTTCAATCCTCCTGTATGGCAAATTGGGCAACTGTCTTCTACTCTAGCCTCGGGCCGAGCAAAGCCTTCCGAGTGGATTTGGTAAACGGAAACTAAAAGAAGCCCGTCGTGTATATGTGTGTGTGTGCGGGAGTGTATATGCGTGTATGGATGTATGTATGCATATATGTATGTATATATGCATGTATGGATGTATGTATGCATGCATGTATGTATGTATGTATGTATGTATGTATGTATGTATGTATGTATGTGTGGTACAGTTTTTCTTTTGTAAGCATATATTAAAAATACTACTGTGGTCTCGGTCTCGTTCTGTTTGCACTTCATCATAATTCTAAAGT
>NC_068993.1:49000993-49002187 GCF_001194135.2 Octopus bimaculoides
TATATATATATATATATATATATATATATATATATGAACACACACAGATACATATGTGTGTGTGTGTGTACATACACACTGGTATGTACTTACATATATACATACGTATACATATATTTTTTTTATTATTTATATATGTATGTATGTGTGTGTGTGTTTGTGTATGTGTGTATGTACATATGTATGTATATATGCATAGGCTAACAACGCACAGAGAGACACAGAGAAAAATATTTCAGCATGAACTCATTAATTAATTGATATTAGTTAAATATACGACACCACCTAATATTTTTTAATGACTAACCTATTGCTTGCCTGTTGTTGCTGCTGTTGTTATTGTTGTTATTTTGTTACGATTTGTTTTTTGCTTTACTTCCTAATTACTAATTAGTCTCTTGATAAACGTAGTCTAATCAAAGCTGCAGATATCTATTTCGTTTTGATCTGTTTTTATAGATATATTTTTTAACATCTGGTGAACTGTTTTGTTTTTTTTTTGCCTTCCATCTAATTGTTTTGTACAAGCGAGAACGTGTTTGTATGTAGATGTATGTGTGTGTGGAGAAAGAGACAGAGAAAGAGAAAGTGTGAGAGAGAGAAAGAAAGAAAAAAAGATATAGAAAGAGAGAAAGAGAAATTGAGACCAAGGGGTGAGGGAAGGAGCTGGAGACAGATAGATAGATAGATAGATAGATAGATAGATAGATAGATAGATAGATTTAAAGATAGATAGATAGATACTAACACATACATAAACATCACTCTAAACATACAGCAGCCATCTTGATAGCGCGGTTTTTCAGTAATATACACCACACGCACACACACACACACACACATACACACGTTCGCGCATACACGCACACACATACATACATGCACGCGCCAATATCACACCAGTGTACACTAGAGAACTAGACAGTGTAGTCCTCAGTAATATTTTCCACACACACACACGTAAATACATATATATATATATATATATATATATATATATATAATACAAAGAATATACATACATGTATACACACATATATGTACATACTTACATCTACATGTGTATATACCTGCATATCAGGGTACAGGACGTTAGAACAATAAACTACAGACAACGGAACGAACACAAAGGAAAACGGAAAGCCACTTGGAATATCCCTTCATCAGCTGTCTCTATTCTATCTAGACGTTTCG
>NC_068993.1:49002358-49003585 GCF_001194135.2 Octopus bimaculoides
ATATATATATATATATATATATATATATATATATATATACATACACATACACACACGAAAATACATATATAAATATATACACACACACACACACACACACACACTCTGACATTTTAGCAATACACATCAGACAACTAAATAGTCGTCCCCAGTATTATACACCTCACACACACACACACACACACACACACACACATATATGTACACACGTACACACAGAGACATCAAGCCAATACTCACCTGACACTCAGTCACTGTATTATCGATCTTCAATTTGAAAACTGTTAGAAGACACAAAATAAAAAAAAAAGAACATGGCCGACAGATATCTCTGATTATAACATTATTATTTACTTAGCTTAACATAAATATTAACTTATATCGTCTTAATATCTAATATAAACAAAAATAGCGAAGCAGTAGAAAAGTTAAAGTTGCCGTCTATATTCCGATATTTTTCTATATTTCTCTCTCAATATTGAATTCTGTTCGTCTACTATAGTCAGTGTTCTGAAGTTCAGATGGCGCTGCTAACGATTTTGCGTTTTAGTTTTATGATTATATCCGACGTAGATCGTTGGGTCAGATAAATGGCGTTGTGTTTATATCTGGAGCCTCTACAATTCGCTCGACATGCTAGAATCAGCAGCCAATCTTATTCGAAGCAACGTCCTTTATCATATCTGTCCTCGTTTATCAAGGTTATTTGTATTTTTGTTTTGTTTTTGTTTTTTTTTTCTAAACATTATTTTAAATGAATCTGCGATAAATAAACATAGTCGCAGGCGTAGATGTGTAGTAAGAAGATTACTTCCCAACCACATGGTTCCGGGTTCAGTCCTACTGCGTGGCACTTTGGGCAAGTGTCTTCTACTATAGCCTCGAGCCGACCAAAGCCGTGTGAGTGGATTTACTAGACGGAAACTGAAAGAAGTTTATCGTATATATATATGTGTGTGTGAGTGTGTGTGTGTGTGTGTGTTAGTCTTTGTGTGTGTTTGTGCCCCATCACCGCTTGACAACCGATGTTGGTGTGTTTACCTCCCCGTAATCTAGTGGTTCGACAAAAAAAGATCGTAAGCTTTAAAATAAGTCCTGGGGTCGAATTGTTCGACTAAAATCCTTCAATCCTCCAGCATGGCCGCAGTCAAATGACTGAAACAAGTAAAAGAAATAAAAAGAAGAAAAGAAGATATGGGAAAAATTGGTTCGTATGTATATATATAT
>NC_068993.1:49003899-49004602 GCF_001194135.2 Octopus bimaculoides
GTGTGTGTGTCTGTGTCTGTGTGTGTGTGTGTGCGCGCGCGTAGCCGTCCCGCCACGTCACAACAGTAAACAAAATCTTTTCCAGTTGTAAAGAATGCCAAGAGATCTTTTTCTTTGTTCCGATATAAAAAAAAGTCACGTTTGTTTCTTTCTGCAACAAATTCTTCTATTTAAGCCTAGAAGCTAACAGTTCTGATAACTCTTTTGACAGCTCTAGGTCTCTAACTAAATCATTAAGTTCTTTCTGGTTGAAGTTTCCACGTTCTTTGGTTGATGTTTCTACAAAGTCTATATCACTGTCATGTTCATTATTTATTATCTACTTCACATATATCACTTTCACCTTGCAGTGAAGGAAGATCCTTGAAAATGGGAACTGGCATTTCATCTGAGTGAAGCACTGGATGAATTACTGAATCCAGATTTTCTGTCAGGTTCTCTTGCGATAACAAGAAGTCTATGTGAGACAATAGTAGCAATAGTTTACATGGTTCTTTGGCTCCCACCATATCATAGGAATGCCAAATGTTAGTTGTTTTCTTGTGCCCTTTGTCCTTTGAATTTGCATTTATATGTTATGAGCATAATTTCATCAGAAACAACGATATACCTTAAGATGTTACATGCGACTTCGTGCCAGCAGACTATTATTTTTACATACATACATACATACATACATACATACATACAAACATATATATAT
>NC_068993.1:49005426-49009659 GCF_001194135.2 Octopus bimaculoides
ACGGCAACAACGAACAAACCAACCCAACCAAACAACACCACCACCACCATCACCACCACCACCACCACCACCATCACCACCACCACCATACCGAAACAACGAGACGGTACACGGTTTAGTGTATTTGTTGATGAATTTATAGGACAAACGCTCTGTCCAGATGATTCGGACGGTCAACATCATAGGAGACGAACTGGACAGATGACTGGTCAGAGAAAGATAATTCGATTAAGTCGGTTAAAGCCATCGGCCAGAAGCCGGACCTTGTTTTACTAGGACAATAAATGTCACCTTTTGACATTGATGCAATAAACGACAAATTTAAAAAGTGATGACCAATGGCTGTGGTCATTTAGGTGGGCATGGATGTGTTGGTCAGTCTGTATGTCAGCTGGTTTTGTTGCAGTAATTCATTGCCAATATATGTACGTGCGTGTGTATGCATATATATATATATGAATATGTCTGTGTATGTATATGTATGCGTGCATATATGTACATGTAGACATATATATATATATATATATAGCTATATTTATGTAATATTTATTCGCACACACAGATACATGAATACACACATCCACTTCACATATATATGCATATATGGATGCACTCACATTCAAACACTCATACAGGTACGCAGCGATACACATACACTTACAGCCACACATATATTACATAATTACATATATTATATCATATCATATATATATATACATATATATATATATATATATATATATATGTACACACACACACACACACATTCACGTGCCGAGCGCCTTTATGAGTACATGCCCGTACACGTTACTGCATGTGCTTGTATGTATGTGTGTGTATGTATGTCAATATGTGTTTGTGTCAGTGTGAGTGTGTGCATGTGTGTGTGTGTGTGTGTGTGTGTGTGTGTGTGTGTGTAGACGGATGCACACACAAGAAGACAGACTGACAAACGGACAGACAAACGGACAGACAAACAGGCAACAAGACAGACAGACAGACAGACAGACAGATAGATAGATAGATAGCTAGATACATACATACATACATACATACATACATACATACATACACACATACATACACAGAAGTCTTGAGGCAGATCCAGCTTCTATTCTATGCACTTCTCCAATTACCTAATGGAAAGCATATGTCCTTTGCCCCTCTGCCATTTCTGAATTGTACCCTGACACTCAGAGTGAACCTCATCAGCGATGCTTTTTCTGAGATCCTGCGCAACACTTTCCCTGCAAGAGAGAGACGCGGTTTCCCAAAGTAATTCGCTCAGTCGTCTTTCGTACCTTTTCATTTAGAAAAAAAAAAAAAAAAACACCATCAGTACATCTTTCCACCAACTTGGAACACTCGATTCAGTCCAAACATTTTGTATTAATTTAGACGTTGATGTTTTCACGCCCACATTTCAAAATCATACAACAGAGTCATCCAACTTCTGTTGTGTGAAGGCGGCGAGCTAGCAGAAACGTTAGCACACCGGACGAAATGCTTAGCGGTATTTCATCTGCCGCTACGTTCTGAGTTCAAATTCCGCCGAGGTCGACTTTGCCTTTCATCCTTTCGGAGTCGATAAATTAAGTACCAGTTACGCACTGAGGTCGATGTAATCGACTTAATCCCTTTGTCTGTCCTTGTTTGTCCCCTCTATGTTTAGCCCCTTGTGGGCAATAAAGAAATAAGAAGTCAACCAGCCCAGATGACTTAGCCCACCTTTGCTCCTTCTTTTTTTTTTTTTTTCTTTCACAGCATTCACTATTTCTTCAAGTCCCTGCTAAATATTCTTTTGTGGAAATACACAGAAAATCAAGTCAACAAACTCGTCATCGACATGAGAAATCCGTTCACAAAAATATTCATATAAATGCATAAATACAAGGTGGCATCAAAACGTTCCCAGTCTAGTTCTGTAGCAAGCCAACAGATGGCAGCACACTGTTAAGTGCGCAGTGAGAGCTAACAGTTACCTTCATGAAGTAGTGTGCCCAGTGACATTGCTGTGTTTACTGCGTAAGTTGTGAAATTTGTGTTTTTGTGACCCAAGTGATGATGTGGTCTCGCGATTTTTGTCATGGGCTGGAATCTGGAATAAAGAGCCAACGTTAAATTTTACGCTAAACATGGGAAGTCTGCAGCAGAGAGAGAGATTGAGCATACTTCAATAAGCTTACGATGAAGAGGCAATGGGTTGGGCACAATCTTTCGAGTGACACGAGGGCTTCAAATTCAGAAGAACGTCCCTAGAAGACGCTGAACGATCTGGGAGATTTGCCACGAGCATCACCCCCGGAAGTGTGGATAAAATTCATCAGATTGTGCATGAGGATCGTCAGAGGACGTTTTGAAGCAGTTGAGGGAGGACATTTGACGAAAGCGATCGGATCTGTGAAGCACGAAGAATTGGATTCTTCACGGTGACAATACACGTATCATCGAGCTCTCCTCACTCAGGAGTTTCTCGCCCAAAAGAATATAGTATCACTTCCACACCCGCCATATTCGCCAGATTTAGCCCCTGGGGGCTTCCATCTCTTCCCCAAATTGAAAATGCTGCTCAAAGGTCACCGTTTTAACACGGTTGTCGATATCCAGAGTGAATAGCAGAAGGTCCTCGACTCGCTCACTGAAAACGACTCTTTTTTTAAATAGAGAATCTTATTTCATATGTCACCAACTGTACTATTCGTTTGTACATAGTGTAAGCTGGATTTATTTATATAAATATCTACATATCAAATATACTTAAATATTCATCGTCAGAAAATCTCTGTATTTTTGCCCTCTTTCGTTTCGCATGTATACATATATATACATATTTATTTATTTCATACCCAAACTATTATATTTAATATACCTAAGTTGTTTATCCGCATAATTTGCCCTTATGTATGCCAAAAGTGATCCTCTTATAGACATTCTTTACCTTGTGGAATCCAACCCTGTAAAAACATCGGAGTCTTTGTTTGAACCTTTTGAGCACTACTAAGGGTTTTCTTTACTAAGAATCTGTGGATCTCATTTGTGGACTATATACACACACACACACATATATATATATATGTATATGTGTGTGTGTGTATATGTATATATATATATATATATATATATATATATATATATATATATATATATATATATATATATATATATATATATATATATATACATATATATACTATGTATGTATATATGTATATACATATTTATGTATATGTGTATGTCTGTATATATATATATATATATACATATATATATATAGGTATATACATATATGTATGTATATATATGTACGATCAAATCCAAGTACACTCATACATGCAAAAATAGTTACTTATACATATACGCATAATGTGTTTATGTGTGTGTATATATTGTGTGTACATAAACACATTTAGAGGGAGAAAGAAAGAAAGAAAGAAAGAAAGACAGAAAGAAATAAAGAAAGAAAGAAAGAAAGAAAGAAAGAAAGAGGGTGCTAGATAGATAGATAGATAGATAGATAGATAGATAGATAGATAGATAGATAGTCGGATATTTCTCTGAGTATGTGCGAGTGCGAGCGTATATGACAGTGTGTGTGTAGGTCCACGCGTCCATGCGTGTGGTATGCGTGAATGTGTGAGTAAGAGAGGGTGTGATTATCGGAATTAAATTGAATATATATATATATATGGAGAGAAAGAGAAATTACTTGTAAATAAATGTATGACGAAGAAATTTCCAGAATGCTAAAACTATAAGAATGATATTTAAGGTATTAAGAAGAGAGGGAGAAGCGAAAAGTAATGGAGGAATGTGGTAGTGGTGAGAGGAAGGGGAGGAAGGGATGGTCAGAGGGAGGAGTAGGAGGTGGTTTGAGAAGGAAAGGGGTGAGAGGATGAAGAGGTGTTGGTTGACTCAGAAGAAAGGTAAGTAGAGGAGTGAGCTGTAAGTGTGAAACAAAAGTGAAACGGCGGGAAAGAAAGGAGGAAGAAAGGATGAAAGGAAGAAAGAAAGAATGAAAGAGGGATGAGAGAAGAGAAGAGAGGAGAAGAAAAGAAAAGAAAGAAGAGAATGGATAGTAACAGAACTGTACGAAGAATTGTGAGAGTAAATATCGTTACAGACGGACAAATTTGTATGTGTGTGTTCATATGAATGTAGGTATATACACAGAAATATCTAGATAGATAGACATTTGAGCACACGCACAAACACACACATATATATATATATATA
>NC_068993.1:49010653-49013724 GCF_001194135.2 Octopus bimaculoides
ATATATATATATATATATATATATATATATACATATACATATATATACATATACTAGCATACATGTATATATTTATATATATACCAGTATACGTGTATAGATCTAACTATTACTAGCTCCGTATCTATAATTCCAATGGACTTTTGTCTATTCTATATGGCTGTCTATTTATGCATCTCTTAAGCTATCAATCCTCTGTATAGACATATACACAGATATACATATGTGTGCGTGTGTCTGTGTGTGACCGTATGTTTGTGTATACGTGCGTGTATATGTGTGAGTATGTATACATTACGCATATAGAAGCCTTAACGCGTTCATGCACGTAAGTATATACATAACTATATTTATACACCCACGATAAAAGTCACTGTTCATTGAGGGTATTGAAACTTCCATCTCCAATAATATGCGTGAGTGTTTATGTGTAAACGCGTGTATATACGTGGATAAGCGATGCCTGTCCCCTCACCACACACATATATATACACACCTCAGCTTGTATGTAACAATCTGTCAGCAAAGCTGTCTATCTATCATATCAAAACCTGTTGAAAGTTCATAAATCACCATATATTGCTGAACCTAAGAGAGAGATTGATGATTATGTTTTAGATATATTTAAATTCCTGACGTGTGTGTGTTTGTGACTTAGATAGGTTTCTTAGATAGGCCAGTGTCTAACTTGTATGCATGGTGGTGGCACTCCGTCGGTTACAACGACGAGGGTTCCAGTTGATCTGATCAACAGAACATCCTGCTCGTGAAATTAACGTGTAAGTGGCTGAGTACTCCACAGACACGTGTACCTTTAACGTAGTTCTCGAGGCGATTCAGCGTGGCACAGGGTGTGACAAGGCTGGCCCTTTGAAATAAGCAACAAGGATATCCAGAGGTAATGCAGTACGATCGTTTCACGCAACTCCATTTAATTGAACAATGCAATCATTACATCAATTTAAACGCAGAGCAATCTTCAGTTGCACAAAGGCGTAGAATTTCACCTAAAATCTCCAAGAAGTTAAGGAGATAGACAAAGAACATACTGCCTTCCCTTCAGCTTAGAAGCTAATAAGTTATCAGGAAGAAAGACTTGTTACAAATTTATATTTGTCACTGTTTTTTTTTATTATGAAGTCAGTTTTAATTTATAGACTAGTTTTACCAAATCATTTTATATCTAAGGCCGAGAGAACAAAGGGCAGTGTCTATTAGGGGTAGGGCTGAGGGAGCGGACAAAAATCATAGCGGCAGCAGTGGTGACTGCCGCTGCGGTAGCCAGGGGACGCAGTGATATTTGTGATGGTGGTGGTTTGTGATAGTAGTTGGTAGGGTGGCCGTTCCGTAACGTTTGTAGTATTGGTGGTAGCTGCGTAGTAATTGCGTAGGTATGGGGCACAGTATTACAGATAGTAGCTATGAAGTGATGAGGATAAGTAGTAGTAGTAGTAGTAGTAGTAGTAGTAGTAGTAGTAGTAGTAGTAGTAGTAGTAGTGGTGGTGGTGGTGGTTGTGGTGGTGGTGGTGGTGGCGGTGCTGCTGCTGCTGTTACTAGTGAGTATAGTACTACATCTGCCTGTTGTGTGGTGGTGTAGAAGATAAACACTATATTAGCGGTACTGTTACTATCTGTTCTGTGGTTTAGTGGTGATACAGTTTGTTGCGTTGTGGTGAGATGGTAAGGTGGCAGCTGTAGTGCTGAAGATGTGGTCATGGGTATTGTCGTTCTTATTGTTGTTTACCCCTTGGTGAGTTCTGAACGAGCAGGTTTATAATCATAAACGTTCCGGTCGTGAACATCCTGTTCTTTTATTACAAGAATGGGTAACCTTTTCGAGAAGCGGGCCGGATGAGACATGACTCATCATCAGGTTAAGCAAATTCAAGATAATGTTTCGTTAGATGTACCATTCAGGAAGTCTCGCCGGCTGCAGTTTTGACCATCACTGTCTTAGTACACCGTGGATTACATTACACAATGTATGGTCTCTTCATTTTTAAAGCAGCAAGATGTGTGATTTAAACGAGATTTGGCTAGCAATTTGTGCAGGTCGAGCGCTCATATAGAAACACTAACATCAGCTCATGTTGTTGTTGTTGTTGTTGTTGCTTTGCTGCTATTCACGGTTGCAGAGAGGTGAACTGTATTGTGGTAACGGAGGCGATGGTCACGACGTGTGTGAAGGGCGTGGATTTAAAGATAATTTGGCGGCGCGATGTAGTGAGCGCTGTGGTGTGGTTGTGATGTAAACGCTGCTTGGTGGGTCGTGGAGTATAAAAATTCGAGTAGATTGGCTTCAGACTGTGTGAGTGAATAAGGCAGGGGTAGAATTATACGAGATGCGTGGTCGGTGGGGGAAGAGGGCTATGGAATGGTGTAAAGTGTTGGAGTTTATAGAATCGCTTTAAGAGAAAACAAAGTGGTTGGGAAAAATAGTGGGAAGGTACAGAAATAGAGGTAAGATGGAATGGGAGAGAAATGTGATGAAAGAAATGGATGGAATATGAAGAGCTGGGAAGAAAGAAGGAAGGACCGGGAGTAAATTTTGTTAGGGATAGGGAAAAGATGTTAGAATGGCGGGAACATGGGTGAGGATGACAAAATGGAAGGAAAATGAAAGCAGGAATTGAGAGGATATGAGAGAAAGCGAAAGAGAGATTGAGTTAGAGAAGATAATAAGTGAAATGTAAAAAGGTAGGTAAATAAAGAGTAAGGTGCAGGGGAGAATAACGAAGTTAAGAGAAGGACGAATGAAGGGAGAAAAACACTAGAAGTCGAGAAAATGTCGTGGCTGTGACAATAAGTGGTAGTGGTGTTGTTTGTAAGGAGTGTCTGAAGAAGGTGGTTGGAGAATTTGTAGTGAGAATAATGGATAGGGATTGAGAAAGAGATATATATGTGCTCGTGAGGTAGTGTGTATGTATGTATAATGGTTTTCATATTAATTTTGTGTGTGTGTATATATATATATATATATATATATATATATATATATATATATATACATATACAGGGCGATTCAAAAGTCACCATATATAGGAAAAATTAATTTTTTTTATAAGAGACAG
>NC_068993.1:49013815-49017711 GCF_001194135.2 Octopus bimaculoides
ACACACACACACACACACACACACACATACACACGCACATACACACACACGAATATATAGATTTTGATGCATGGACAACTATTTTGGCGAAGTAGGTATATACGTATACTGGTTTCCATATTACAATGAAAACCAATATTGGCCCATTCAACTTCGCTAGGCGAGTACGTCTAGCGAAGACTCTCTACATCTTACAATGGAGCATTGTGAAATTTGCAACCAGTAAGTCGGGATTGCGAAAACCATGTCTATTGTGCGTCCAGGAAGCAATTCAATTTTTTTTCTGCCCGACAAACAACTTCTAAACAAACAGAATAAGCTAATTATCAATTGCAACCACAAAATTCTTCCTACATTTAGACTATATTACAAAGGAATTACGAGTCTATGTTAATCCAAATCAAAGGACCCTATTAAACTAAAATTATATGCTACTTTTTGCTCCGTCTTTATATCTGACCCTCTTATCTATTCACGTACCTCATGCCATTTTTTCTGTCTTCTATTGAAGACTTTAATACTTTCCCGTTTTTTTTTATGATTCTATTCTCTTAAAACTTAAGTACTTTTATTTGTTTATCCTAATACCTTCTCGTATTTCAACATAAATGCGTATGCACGCAATTATCTAAATCTACATATTTGAGGGAATGGCCTTTATCCTTCAGACCCTATACAATATCGTTTCTTATGTATTTTATAGACAAGCTCTTTCAACTAAACTTGCATTTCATTTTTGAAACTCCGAAAAAGATATAGGCTGATGCACAAAAACTCAGTTCTGAGTGCACTGCATCGTATAGCAGAAACAGCTGTAAGCTAATGAAGTTCATTACCTAATTTCCTGATCTTTTCTCATTTATTTCATTTCATTTCTGTGTGCTTTAGCTTCGTTACTATGGCAACAGTCCGGATACTTATTGATTGAACCTCGTATGCATGTATGAATTTATGTACATACGTACGTACGTAATGTTAGATAGATAGATAGATAGATAGATAGATAGATAGATAGATAGATAGATAGATAGATAGATAGATAGATAGATAGATAGACAGACAGACAGGTAGATAGACAGACAGACAGATAGATAGATAGATAGATAGATAGATAGATAGATAGATAGATAGATAGATAGATAGATAGATGCATTAGCTATAAATGCTTATATATCAAAGAGTGTACGTGTACATACTCATTAACAAGACATGTAAACACCATGGGGTACATCATAATTAGTCGCAGCGAGATATTTTCTCGAAAAGTGCTCCGTGAATGTTCATATAAAATATGAATTATTTGATGCTGCGATGTATCGCTAAAGTGAAGAAAGAGACAGAACGACTTCTGATGCACAATGCCTTTACGTATACACGTGTGCTTGTGCGTTCGCATGTGTGTGTGTGTGTGTGTGGAGGGGGGTTATGTATGTGTATATGTGTCTGTGCGTGTGTTTGATATTAGTGTTTTGCCGATTTGCGATACTCGAAACAAGTATAAGAAGCAAGTAAAAGTGATATGAATATATTATACTCTACTAAACAGTATTGTGCAATTCTTCAATCAAATGTATTTGACTTGGTGGAAAAACAAACATTGACACACACACACACACACACACACATGGCGTGAGTTCGATTCCCGGGGATGCGTAGTGTCCTTGAGTAAGACGCGTTATTTCGCGTTGCTCCAGTGCACTCATCTGGCAAATATGAATTGTATCTGTGGCCAATCTTGTGACATTTTGTCTCTCGCTGAATCTCTCTGAGAACTACGTCAAGGGTACGCGTGTGTCTGGAATACTCGTCCACTTTCACGTTAATTTCATGATCAGGCTGTTCCGTTGGTGTGTGTGTGTGTGTGTGTGTGTGTGTGTGTAGATATTTATATAGGTAGAGAGAGACAGAGAAAGAGATTAACTAGGTAGATAGAGAAAAATATACATAGATGGACTAACAGACAGACGAATATCTCTACTTATCTGTCCATGTATATATATATATATATATATATATTTATATATATACATGCATGCATACATACACGCGCAGTGAACATTTCTATTGTATTGATAAGCTACATACAAAGTTTTGTTGAGTTATGTATTTTGAGGTACTTACAGCTGTGTCACGCTTTATTGCAGGTGTACGAAAATGGCAATTTAAGGTAGTGAAACAAAGTATTATCGATATATTACCATTTTATTGTAATAATGAAACACGCTACCGAAGAATAGCAGCATAAGATATGAAACAAATACAATTAAATTGTTGGTGCTGTACTTTATTTGTCTACGTAACTTCCTTCTTTAGAAATGACATCAAACTGTCTTTTGTCCACAGAAGCTGTTAGCCAACTAATCTGAGTTGTTATGGTAACAGTTTTAATCTTTTCCCACGGGGCATCCTTCGAGGAAAACTGGATACTTCCTTCGTACACTTTCCTCTTCAAGATCGACCAGGGCTGTTCGATAGGGTTTATAGGTCAGGAGTAACAGGGAGGCCAAGTCATGGCTGGTTGGCATGTGATTTCCAAAGTTACGAGGTACGAAATTGTAGCCTTGGCCAAATGCGAAGGAGCACTGTCATGCATAAAAAATCAATCGCCGTCGACGTGAGAGTGGAAGATCATCTAAGAATGCTGCAAAATGCTCCTCCAGAAACGCGGTGCAGGAGTTACTGGTGAGTTTGACATCTTCTCACACTCGGAAAGGCCCGAAAAGTTCACTTCCTATGATTCCCGCCCAAAATATGACACCACCACCTTCTTGTTCATGCCAAATGCGATGCGGGTGAGAGGCTCCAAGAGGCACCCAAACTTTGTCCCATCTTTCGGGGCCATCCAGAGTAGCTCTGGCCTCATCCGTAAAGAGGACATCTTGGAAATTGATCTTCGTGTACTTCTGTGCCCAATCAATACGCTTCTTCTTGTGGTTCTTGCTTGGGATAGGTCTAGCGATGCACTTAACACTTCTGGCCGTCTCTTTAAGGATCCTACACTGGATGCTTCCGGACAAAGGAGCAATCCCAGCACCTTCAAATATGGCAGCACTTGTGCTACCGATATCTTTTCTTACTTGTCTACTTATTCTTTGGATGTCACGCTGGGATACACTTCTTCTCGTACCTTTATCTTGCCTTCAATATTCTTGTATCCCGACCAAGCTCTTGGGCTAATTCTCCCACAGATGGGCTTTCTGGGAGTCCCGCAACAATCCGCATCTTTTCTGTAGCTATCAGACGTCGTTTCAGGGACATTTTCATGCACGTACAATAATGCGTGGCACAGTCGAAAGCACTTCAAAATACATAACTCAACATAACTTTGTATGTAGATTATTAATACGGTTAAAATGTTCACTGCGTACGTACCTACCAAAGCTCTTTCAGTGGACCGAGTTTCACGTTTGTACAATATGTAATATTCAAAATATCAACAAAAATTTGACCTGCAATAAAGCGTGATACACAGTTTATATACTCGTCTATAAAATTTTCTTATGCGTCTCTCGTTCTCTCTCTTTCACACACACACACATTGATGCAGATACAGTCGCATACGCACAAACACACGCACATGCACACGCACGCACGTACAAAACCCCTCCTTCCACATCTTATTGCTCGTATTTCGCCTGAAACAATGTTTCAACCCATTCTGACCTCGTGCACTTTTGTTTACAACATTGGTTTCTCTTTGAGTTTTAGTTTGTTTATTTGGATTTTGCATCATCTTTTTCGCTATTACTCCACCACGCACCCAGATACACACACACACATCTGTACACACATACACACACATATATATTTGTGTATGTGTGCGTGTGCATATATATATGTATATATATATATATATATATATATATATATATATATATATATATATATATATATAT
>NC_068993.1:49018433-49019721 GCF_001194135.2 Octopus bimaculoides
TATATATATATATATATATATATTCATAAATATACATATATGTGCATGTATACATACATATATGTACATACTTACATATATATGTATATATGGGTACAGGACGTCATAGAACGATATATATATATATACATATATATATATATACATATATATATATACATGTATGTGTGCGTATATGTATGCCTGTATGTATGTATATGGCGGTTGAATAATTGAAGAGACCGACAGATAGATAGATAGATAGATAGATAGATAGATAGATAGATAGATAGATAGATAGATAGATAGATAGATAGATAGATCGCGGAATAGATAAGATAGGGCGCCACAATGACAGATAGATAAATAGGCAATAGGACAGACAGACAGACAGACAGACAGACAGACAGGCAGACAGACAGTCAGACAGACAGAGAGGCGGGCAGGCATGTAGGTAGACAGAGTGACAGAGCGATGACTTCGTTCAGAAAGCAGCTGGACAGATGGGATAAGAAGAGACATAGTGGAGCAAGCAGAGTTATAGAGACAGTGATAAGTAAAAGAAAAGATAGGGATAGATAGAGGGAGAGAGAGAGAGAGAGAGAGAGAGAGAGAGAGAGAGTGAGTGAGTGAGAGAGTGAGTGAGTGAGTGAGAGAGAAAGAGAGAGAGATAAGAAGGGGTTACAAACGGACAGATAGACAAAGAGAAAGGCAAGCAGATAGACATATAATGGGACAGCGAGACCGACTGAGACCATATAAGAAGGCAGCTGGAAGGCATCTGGAAGACAGAGATAGATAGATAGATAGTTAGATAGATAGATAGATAGGTAGAGAGAAAGAGAGAGAGAGAGAGATAGATCGATAGATAGATAGATAGATAGGTTAATGGATAGATAGATAGATAGATAGAGAGAGAGAGAGAGAGAGAGAGAGAGAGAGAGAGAGAGAATCAAAGTGTAGCTGGCGTGAAGGTGGCAGGAAGAGAGAGACAGGGAGATAGACTTAGTGATTGGAAAGCAAGCAAAATAGAGTCTGAAGCAGAAGACACTGCAACGACCACCATCCACATCATTACCACCATGCTACAACAATAAGAAGAACAACAGCAATCACAACAACAATAACAAGCTTGGACAACAAGAAGGCGAGTCTGATGGTGGCGGGGGGAGGTTAGATGACGTGGAGGTGTTATTGTAAGGAGTGGCGAACGTGGAAGTGGGGAGGGGAGGGGAGGAGGAGGAGGAGGAGGAGGAGGAGGAAGAGTGGGAGGAAGAGTGGGAGGAAGAGTGGGAGGAAGAGTGGGAGG
>NC_068993.1:49023018-49030103 GCF_001194135.2 Octopus bimaculoides
TGAAGAGGGGAGGAGGGTTAGATGAAGAGGGGAGGAGGGTTAGATGAAGAGGGGAGGAGGGTTAGATGAAGAGGGGAGGAGCGTTGAGCCCATGTGGTGCAAAGGAGCGAAGAAAGAAGATTAATCTCTGTTCACGGCGAAAACGGGAGTCCGGATGGCCCCTGTGCAAGGACAATCCGAACACAGACAGGTGTTGCAAAGAGTGACCGGTAGAGCGGATATGGCACGAGACCGGGGCGTTATTGCCGAGTCAAATGTCTCAGAGGTGTGCTGCGAACCGGTCGGCCAAGCGGTGTCCCGTTTGCCCGATGCATTGCTGGTCAAGAAAAGCTCTGATCTTAAAAGCTGTTCCAGTTATGATCATTTCATCGTTGCATATGGTATAATTTATCTTAAGACTAATATGCTCTCTTTTAAGACAGTAGATTATGATAGACGCCATTCGCACGGAAGTCGATTATTAATTTGTAAAGGTTGCTAAATATTTAATATCATATATCATATTTATCATGGCATACATGATAAATAATAACGTATGCCGTTATTATTTATCATGGCATACAAGAATATCAAGTATGCCATGATAAATAACAATGGTTTCATATTTTGACTTATGCCTAGTAATTTCTGAGGGGACAGGTAAGTCGATTACATCGACCCCTAGTATCGAACCCGAAAGGATGACAGGCAAATTCGACCCCGGCGGAATTTGAACTCAGAACTTTGAAGTCGGAAGAAATGTTGTTAAGCATGTCCGACACGCTAACAATTCCGCCAGCTAGGCGTCTTTATGATAAATAATAACTGGGATCGATGTAATCAACTTAACCTCTCCATCGGAATTTCTGGCTTTGTGCCAAAATTTAAAACCAATACTTACCTCAATTAAAAGTGGATACTGACTTCGATAGTTACCATGAGAGAACCTTCCGTTATGGGCTTTTGTTGTATATAAATACTCTTGTTTACAATGCTAGCGGGAGATAAATCACCCGCCATCGCCACCGCCGAGACTACCAGATCATGTGATTTCGGCCTTCCCTGGCCTTGTCAATGGTAGACACTTGACAGCTTGAGATAGCAGATGTACCAAAAGCCCATACGAGAGGTTCTCTCATGTTAAATAATTCAGTATTCTGTGTTCTAACACAACATCTACTTTTAAGTGGGGATAAATAGTACCTTTTCGATATTAATACTGCTTCTATCGCTATTAATTACTTTTTGAAAGGTTTCCAATTTTTGTTAGGCCTTCAGGAGAAAAATTAAAATATAGAGCCTTGAAGCTTTTTATAGTCTGAAGTTCACCCAGTCTAAATCCGGCACTGTCTTAGGCTAAATCACTGTAATGACAACCACATCAATAGTACCAATAATCATCTAACGAAAGAACCTTTATGCAGTCATGTAAGAAATAACAGTCAAATCTCCCTTGAATCAAGCAATATTGCCATAAATAATGAAAGTACATATTGGATATTACGCTCCTAAGCAGTCTACGAGATGGAAAGTCATGATGGTTACAGCAAGAACGTATTTGATAAGTTTGCTCATTGTCACCAGTAACAACACCAACAACAACAAACCAAAGAGAGGGAGTGAGAGAGCGCGGGCGAAAGGGAGCCGTTACGCAGGTCACTGATTTACTAGAAATAGCAGTTGAATCTCCCTTATATCGCACTCTAATGACTTAAAGAAAGAGAAGGCATATTGCAAAATATAGACCTCGTGACTCAATAACTGAAACTAAAAATGGCTACATCAAGCACATTTGATCATGGGTTTATTTGAAGAGGATTGACCTTGGGTCAAATTACAACAGCAGCAATACCAGCAATAAACCACTGAAGAATTCATGACTTCTCGTGAGAAACAGCTGCCAAATGCACCACAAATCACACTTCTGCCATCTGACATTGAAAAATGAAGAACACATTAAACGATGTGATCTTAAACACATGACTTATAACGGAAAAATAAAAAAATAAATGGGATGGTCACGACTGGGTTTAAACACCAACATTAGTAACTGCCCTACAAACAATTGTTTTCCATCGGTTAAAAGTAGCGGTCAAATCTCCACATAACACACTGTCATTTGTTAAATAAAAAAGAGGAACATATTAAATAATTGGTCCCTAGACACTAAGGGTTAGTTGTGTATTCAGTCCTCGGACTCATAAAACCGGAGTTTAACCCGGAGTCTATAACGTAGAGCGTAGAGTACGCTGGTTTGTCGCAGGGGTAACTTCCCAACTATCGCAGGGTTACTAATTTACAGGAGACCAAATCACAATCTTACGATCATCAGTGCAACGCCGTGACCACTAAGCCACGCGCCTTCATCCTACGCGTCAACACAAGAAAATTTGAAAGTGAAAGTAAAATGCGATAGAATGATCACAGCAGGAACGAACGTGGGTGATCATAAGTCTTCTCAATCAGAGCTGACCTGGGGCTAAACAACAATATCGTGGGGAGAAGGACAGGAAAAATCAAGAATAATAATGACAACCACTACAAATAATAACAATTAGAAATTCAATTTTCTTTTGTTTTGGTTCATTATTCTAGTCTGCACCACTTCAGTCAGAGAAAAAAGAATTCTTTCCCTTAGGAAATATTTTAGCAGTTCCAAAGTGTTGGAGCGAATCAAACATTCCAGTGCTGTACTCTTCTATCGTTGCTTGGTTTTTATTTGTTTTTGGTTTTTCAAGGTAGAACGAAAGATTCTTGGGGAGTAAAATTTGCGTTCCAGCCTTGCTGCCAATTCTTTTTGCTCTTTTTTTTTTATATTTTATTTATTTTTCACTTTATTTCTTGTAATTCTTTTTGTTTTTCTGAAAGTTCTCTCTCAAAACTTCTATGATGTTGTCAAATTTTCCAGAATTCCTTCAGGCTAAAATGTTCCAGTCACCAAATAATAGCCACGTCACTCATAAAATAATCATTAGTTATTGTTATTTGGGTTTTATTTATGATCATTATTATTATTGGTTAGACGCCGAGCTGGCAGAATTGGTAGTACGTCTGGCAAAATGCTTAGCAGCATTTCGTCCGCTTTTATGTTCTGAGTTCAAATTCCACCAAGGTCAACTTTATCAGTTGAGCAGTCGATTCAACAGTTCCGCAGAAATTGCTGGCATTGTGCTAAAATCTAAAACTATTATTATTGTTAAGGCAACGAGTTAGCAGACACATTAACACACCGGGATTCTTTCAGTTTCTGTCTACTATTTTCACTGACAAGACTTTGGTCGGCTCGAGGCTATAATAGAAGACACTTTCCCAAGATGCCATTTAGTGAGACTGAACCCAAGACAACATGGTTGGAAGTAAGTTTCTTACACCACAACCACAAAGAAATTTTTGAAAACATAACATTTCAAAATCTGATCCAGGTTATGTTTCTGGTCCACGAAAAATCTTCTATGCATCGTTTGAGAAGCTAGAAATAGCAGCTAAATATTTCTTAAATCAGATTTTACCATGTTGATAGGAAAGGAGGAAAGCACACCTCGAAGAATGAAGTATTAGATACATGAAAAAGAGATGAGGAGGTCACGAGTAGAACGCCTAGATCATAGGTCTCTACGATGACCTGGAGCCTAGATCATAGGTCCCACGATGACCTGGGGATGGTCATTACAACAACAATAACAGAAGCGTAAGAAAAGAAACTCGAAGAAAAATCTAGGCCTAAAGACAGAAAAACCGTGGTGGCCACGATCGGAACATTTTGTCCGTAGTTGCGTTAGATCTGAAGTATCCCGGGGCTTTTGTTGTTGTTCGCACTCCGTCGCTTACGACGTCGAGGGTTCCAGTTGATCCGATCAACGGAACAGCCTGCTCGTGAAATTAACGTGCAAGTGGCTGAGCACTCCACAGACACGTGTACCCTTAACGTAGTTCTCGAGGAGCTTCAGCGTGACACAGTGTGACAAGGCTGACCCTTTGAAATACAGGCACAGCAGAAACAGGAAGTAAGAGTGAGAGAAAGTTGTGGTGAGAGAGTACAGCAGAGTTCGCCACCATCCCCTGCCGGAGCCTCGTGGAGCTTTAGGTGTTTTCGCTCAATAAACACTCACAACGCCCGGTCTGGGAATCGAAACCGCGATCCTATGACCGCGAGTCCGCTGCTCTGACCACTGAGCCATTGCGCCTCCACATCCCGGGGCCACATAGCAACAAAAGCAACAACAACGGCAGTAACGGAGACGTAGATTGTATAATGTCGTTTTAGATACACAGTATAAAAAGAGAAAAGGAAAACGAGACGGTCACGATTGGATCACCATTGTTCGTAGGTCTGTCAGATCAGATCTGTCCTGGGGCTAAACACCAACGACAACAGCGGCAACAGAAACATCAACAATAACAAGACACTCTAACTTTTACAAATACGACCTATTTTATGCCGTCGGCGTTTGAATACCGTAAGCGGCCTTTTCTCATTTTACAAAACTGCGCAGGCCACACGCAGGGAATTTTTAGAACCTTCTACAACTAAGGTTTTTCTCATTTCAGGCCATTATATATTTATCATGAAGAGAAAATAGCTGGCGGCAGGAGTCAGAATAACCAACGGTACAAACAAAGAAACCAACAAAGAAAATGTATATAAATGAATATATAAACGATAAAGTTTAGGGAAATGATAGGTAATCATTTCTTGATGCTCCTTATTCCATGATCCCTAACAATAACTGGTTTCTTGTCATCGCATCCTTGGAAAATATGTTATCATTACTGCAATGGCGGTTGATTGACGTCGCAGCTTCTGTTGAATAAATTAAAGGCCTCGTTGTAAATTGCTAACCACTTTCAGATATATCTAATCCCCCGTCGCATACACACAAACGCCGCCACCGACTATTTATGGATGAGGTGTTTTACACATATACTTACAGACGCATACGCACATACAAACACACTAGCATATATATATATATATATATATATATATATATATATATACACACATACATATAGATATAGATGGATAGAAAGATAGATAGATAGATAGATAGATAGATAGATAGATATACATGTATGTATGTTTGTATGTATGTATGTATGTATGTATGTATGTATGAATGAATGTATGCATGCAATCATTACATTGAAATTTATGTGTGCGTATATGTGCGTACCGTTTGAACACTAAACTAAACACACAAATAGAGAATCGTAACTATATATAAGTATATGTAAATATATACACATACATATACATATATGTGTGTGTATATAAGTATATGTGTGTGTGTGTGTGTGTGTATGTATATATACACACACATACATACGATATATGTATATATGCGTATATATATATAGATATAAGCCTAACGTTCAGCAAAGACCCACGGTAATATTAATGAATCCTAGCAAAAGTGATATTGGGGAAATCAGTAAACAGTTTCTTGATAAACTAACACCCTAAATTTAAGGAGGTACCACTCGTATCACTGTGGCAAAATACGCAGGCAGTGACTTGTTGGTTTAACGTTATTCCTCATATTAATACCAAATTTTTACAATTTGATATTAGGAGGCATTACGCTTCTATTGCTTTTCCTCTTGTAAATGAGATCAGTATTCAAACGTTAACATTCTTCACCCAAGAAAAACGGTTCTACAGCACAAAGATGCACTGCGGAGTAAAGAAAAAATGAACTACATAATCCTTTTGATTTAACAATGGGATCAACTTTCTTGGCAGAAATCAGTGACCACGTTGGTCTTTTCTAGCTTCACTAACTTAAATTTAAATTCCTGCATTTCAAAAAGGAGGGCTATTCTGAGATGATTATATTTCATATTACATTTCAATAACTGTAACGTACAGTGAGGAGTAAGAATCCGAAAAGGCTAATGTGTATTTTTCAAAGAATTCGGATTTTTTTATCACTATTGAAACCAACACTCCTTGTGTAGATGTATAGATTTATAACATATGACGTTTCTAATTCCTTCTACTATTATTCTAGGAAACTAAAAGAATTTTAGCCATCCAGACAGATGGAGCATTTGAACACTGCAGACCAGATATCATTGTGTAAACAGAAGGAGAGACGTGAGCAGGGATACAAATGCGGATGGAAAGTGGCGCTAGCTTAGGAAGAATGACTTGAAATCAGTGTCATGTGCGTTTATCTGTCCTGTGCAGTAACAAGCATTATGGACAAATTGCACCAAATGCTGTATTAACAAGTACTTGACTGGTACTTTTTTCGTCCTTGAAAGAAAGAAAGACGATGATGACTCCAGTTAGAACTGAACTCCGAACACAAGCAATCGGAACGAATACTGCAAAGCTTTCTTTCAGCTTGGTGCCATTAATTGCTTCTGATTAAGGCATAAGGACAAGAATTTTAGGGGAACAGTATTAGTTGGTACAATCGATCTCTTTTTTTGACTGGGACTTTACTTTATTGACTCTGAAAGGGTGAAAAGTAAGGTTGATCTCCGGTAGGATTTGAATTCACAACGTAAAGTGCCGGAAGAAATACAGTAACACATTTTTAAAATTTTTTTTATCTCGACACTGATGATTTTATCACTTCGCTGCTTTGAAATATAACATTGTTTCTAATCTAGAAACAAGGCCAGCGATCTGTGACGTAGCAAGAGGGGGAGACGGAGGAAGGGGCAACTAGGATAGCCCACCCTGCTTGACGCTTTTACGGGTGCAACACTTTTGGATCTGCTATATAAGCCTGTGTAGACTATTTCCGGGATAGGAAGTGGAAAACTTGAGGGCAGCTCTGCAGCGGCACACGCTTTAGCGGCACACGCTTTAGCGGCACACGCTTTAGCGGCACACGCTTTAGCGGCACCTCTGCCAGCAATTTTGGGACAAAAGATTTATTGATTCATTACTACAATATCAGAACTCGACTGGTATTTTATCTTATTAACCTTCATCACCCCACCACCCCCACCCCAGCGAGGTGGCCACGGCCGGATTTGATCTCCGAGCACAAAACGTAACATTAATAAATACTGGAAAATATTTTGTCGAAAACGTTTCGCCCAAGTGGTTCTGTTATCGATCTAACCAAAACTGAGAATATTTTAATGTG
>NC_068993.1:49033986-49038267 GCF_001194135.2 Octopus bimaculoides
AATTAACAATTTTGCCAAGTAGTTCAGTATGAAAAAACCTTTATCGGTAAAACCATTTATCATCATAAATATACAGGGATTAGCATTGAGTTGCTTCTCCAACATACTGAAAATTTAGAAATAGCAGTCAAAGAACTACTGATTCTAAACTACACACATAAGGGTGTTAGCGGGGTATATATGCGTATGTGTTTGTGTGTGTATATATGTACGTCCGTTAACGTTACCTTCAGCTTTATTTCCTATTTTATGGTTAATGTTCGCTGTGTTTATTATTTGCATATATACTGTAAACCGGGTTTTAAATATGTTTGTTGTTTGTATGCTTGTGTATGTAAATATATGCAGGTGTACGTGAGTGTGTGTGGGGGGTGTGTATGTGTGTGTGTGTGAGTGTGTATGGGGGAGGGTGTCTGTACACTCTTTGCACACACTATATTCAATGGAATTACAATTCTGGCCATGTATAAGCATTTACGAAAGCAAATAATAATAACAACAATAACAACAACATCAATAACAACAACGATAATAATAATAATAATAATAATAATAATAATAATAATAATAATAATAATAATAATAATAATGACAACGATGACGACGATGATGGTGGTGGTGGGGATGATGATGATGATGATGATGATGATGATGATGATGATGATGATGATGATGATGATGATGATGATGATGAAGATGATGACGATGATGATGATGATGCCATCATATATTCCACGCAATCATCATCTATCAATACACCAACATACTGCTTACACGGCAACATATTCTGCAAAATCTTTATTAGGACCGCACGTATAGAACAGAACCATGTTCCAATCAATTGACAGCACCCAGACACTACATATTCTACATTGTTACTCATCAATTATGGTAACACGCTCCCCCTTCCCCCACTTCCCTACACCAAAATATTTTATACAGTTACTCCCCGAATGTAATAAGAGGACCCATCGTAACTACTCCTGAAATACAGTATCTCGCCATTACTTCTCTATACAGTTACTCTTCAAATATAGTGAAACATCCTAGACCAGTGCTTCTCAAACTATCTGAAGTGGAGTACCGAAAGTTTTGTTTTTTCCAATGTGTCAGGGACCGGCAATATTTCTTAGTAATGTTAATTTATACCGGAAACAATATATATAATGAATATAATAAAAGTTGACAAAATGTTATCTTATATTTATTTTGTAAACAAATAATATAATATTACATAAGCATTTTATAATGTTTCTGGAAACTGGCCGCGTACCGGACCGGCACCGGTCCGTGGACCACCACTTTGAGTAGCAATGTCTTTGACAATAAGCATCATACACAGTTGCTTCTAAGATACAATGACACATCCCACACAACACATTCTGCGCAGTTTCTTTTGAATATAGTAACACACTCCAGCTAAGACATATATTCTACGCAGTTACTTCTCAAATATTGTCACACAATGAACACGGAACGTATTCTACGTAGCTACTCCTAACATAGAAATACAACCCACATAGTGCATATTCTGCGTATTTCCTCTGAAGCAAAATTACAGAACCCACACAACATATAGTCTGCGCAATACAAAAATCACTCAACGCTGTAAACCACATGACAAATTTTACCAGAAATCAAAAGAACTGAATTAGCGTATAAATGCAACCTTGCATCCTCAAAGGCCGCTGCTGCTCATGCCAGAACAATACGAAGATGCATTTGGTAACACAGTTGATAGTCGTCTGTCAAAAGACTATTGAAAACAGTCGATGATTATTAAGGCACAAGCCCGAAATTTTGGAGGAGGTGCTCGACTGCTACTCGTTTTATTGGCCCCGAAAGGATAAAAAGCAAAGTCAACACCGACAGAATTTGAACTCAGAACGTAAAGACGGAGAAAATGCCAGCTGTCTCATTCTGATTGTTCTGCTGGGTTAGAGGGTAAGAAGCCCGAAATGGCCTCTATGTCTGCTTACGACTGCATAGACACCTAAAACAATGAGCGAAATTTCGATACATATTACCAAATCATACTCACTTGCGAGTGACGGCTATGCTTGCTATCTTTCAATGAAATAATAAAGCTGTTAAAAATAATAATAATAAAACATTTATGTCATGTTAAATTGCTAATATCATTTTTAATGAAGGAAAAGAAATAAGACCAGTAAGATCATGTTAGACATAGAAACAGATGAGATAATTAGACAGACTAAACGCTGACTTCCATTAGCAACGAAAGAAAAGTTTTGAAAGGAATATTATAAATACATAAGATTGATGTTTCAAACAACCAAATGCAAAAGATAAAATTATAGGTATAAATACTTTATCTGTTCCAGTAATAAATTATACGTATAATATTCTCAACTGGACGTAAAGTGAATAAGCAAGACTAAACAGAAATGAAGAAAAAATTATTTTTGTATTTAGAACACACCACATAAAATGTGACGTAGAAAAATAATATTTGCCATGTATACAGTAGCTTATAATGTAATATCTACTGTGGAGGTAGAAGAAATATTAAAGATTAATGAGAAACTAACACAAATGTTACATAATAATATAAAGAAAACTAAAAGCTGCTTCCTGTCATCAATGAAACCAATAAATACAAACCGGAGGTTGGGGTGACAAAGAGCTTCGAAGAAAATTGAGAAAACACAACAGCAGATGCTAAAAAGAAATAAACTAAACTGAAGGTTAAACCACAGAGTGTTGTGTTAAAAAGATCGCAAAGAAAATATATAATTTACTACATGACAAATGGCTGACATGGGTAAACAAAGTTGAAGTGAGTGGAGAAAGCAATTTAGTTCTAGCAAGGAGACACAGGACTCAAAGTTAAGACTGAAAGATTTTAATTGAGGCCCAAGACGAGAATCTTCTCACTAGAGGATTTAAATATGTATACGAGGGGGTGCCGAAAAGTTTCTGGCTTTGGGTAAAAGAAAATGGAGGAGGATCTGTTAATTGTGATTTTATTCAATGTATTTTCCTCTCAGACTCACACATTTATTGCAGCGGTCCTTCAGTTTTTCTAAACCCTGTAAAAAGACTCGGAAGCCTGGGCCTCCAAACCAGGCCTTCCGCGATACTTTTCAGCATCCCCTCTGATAAATACCTTGTGCAAGTGTCTTCTACTATAGATCCGGGCCGTCCGAAACTTTGTGAATGGATTTGGTTGACAGAATTTTAGGGAAGCACGCTGTTCGTTTCAGCTTCGCTGTTCCGGCGTTTCAGCCATTGACGAATAGGGAAGTAGCACTGCAAAACAAAGACGCACCACGTGGAAATACGACTTCACTCGACAACACCAGATGGCAGACTGGTGCCTGAGGGACCGCATCAAGTGGCTTTTAGCGGCGGAAGCTTGAACTACAACGGGCTTGTTCCACAGAGAACGTTTCCGGTTACTTTTGGGTACCCCCTCGTAAGTATATGAAAGACGGGTGTCGTAGAAAAGAAGTGTGGGCGGATTAGCAGAACAATAACTGTTGTTATTGCTGCGGGATTTTCTACCGTTGCCAGTCTGGGAACTGCTGCTGTAGTTGCTGCCGGAGCTGCTGCTGTTGCAATTGCTGCTGCTGCTGCTGCTGCTGCTGCTACTCTGAGACTGTTGTTGTTGTTGTTGATATTGTTGTTGTCATTGTCATTGCTGTCGTAGTCTGGAAAGTAGCTAAAACAAACAGAACGCAAGAGCGTTGTGACGGTCATTAAGACAGTCTGTCCATCATACCAGGGTCGTGCAATTAGCATCATTGTTGAAAGTTAAATGACCGGCAACAACTGCAATAACAACAAAAAAGGTAATTGAGTGGGTATCACTGTTATATCTGAAACAATCATACTCGCGCATGCGCGCACAGAAACACGACATGTAAATATATACGCACAATACAGTGGTCTACAAGCAATATATGTGTGCATGCGTGCGTGCGTGCTTGGGTGTGCGTCTCTGTGTGCGTTTGCGCGTGTCTGTGTGTATGCATATATGTATGTATGTATGTATGTATGCATGCATGCATGTATGTATGTATGTATGTATATATGTATCTATTATGTATGTGTGTATGTATGTATGTATGTATGTATGTAGGACAATACACACCAATATACACAAATTTATCTGTCTATCCAGACATACACATCGACGCACATTCGTAATTACACGCACACAAACATACATACAGATATACATAAATACATACATACATACATACATACATGTATATATATATATATATATATATATATATATATATATATATATAT
>NC_068993.1:49038737-49044014 GCF_001194135.2 Octopus bimaculoides
TGTGTGTGTGTGTGTGTGTGTCTAAGGACATAGGAAGTCATTGTTGTCGTTCGCCGTCAATTGAAAACATGTCAGCTCGCCTGTCCAGTTGTCAATTGTTGAGACGTAAAAAGAAGGAAAAAAAAAACAAAAAAGAAAGAATTAAATCTATGTAGAAGGATATCCGTTCGGCTTCTTCTTTTCCTCCTCTTCTATCTCCCCCCTCCCCCTCTAACCCTCATACTACTTATGTCACATTGATGTCGTTGTTTTTGTTGTTGTTGTATTGTTGTTGTATTGTTGTTGATAATGAAGATGATGACCACCTCCTCCTCCCATTCCCACTACTCCTACTACTACCACTCAGTCTGCTACTTCCTCTATTTGTCTATTCTAATTCTAATTACTGTTGTTGCTCGGCTTTTATCTCTTCTTCTCCTTCTTCTTCTTCTTTTCCTTCTTCTTCTCTTCTTTTCCTTCTTCTTTTCTTCCTTTTCTTCTTTTCTTCTTCTTATCTTCTATTCTTTTTCTTTTCTCTTTCTTCTTTTCCTTCTTCTTCTCATTCTTCTCCTTTTTCCTTCTTCTTTCCTTCTTCTTTTCCTCCTCCTCCTCCTCCTTCTTCTTCTTCTTCTTCTTCTTCTTCTTCTTCTTCTACGGATTTTTTCCCTTCTCATTCTTCCATTCTCTTCACTTTGTTCTACTACTACTACTACTACTACTACTATCAGTAATCCCTTTCTGTTATAAACACAAGGCCTTTAAATTTTTCCTCATCCTCCCTTTCTTTTCCTCTCCTCTTCCTCCTCTTCTTCCTCCTCTGCTCCTCTTCCTCCCCTCCCCTTCCTCCTCCTCCTCTTCCCCCTAGTTGTTTGTATCGACCCCCAGCGCTCAACTGGTATTTATTTCATCAACTCCGGCAGGAGGAAAGGCTAAGTAAAATTCCGAATAAACGCTGCTAGTAATCTTATCGTAAATCCTAACGACTCTGAGGCATTTTTGTTTCTTTGTTCTACGGGCATAAGACCTGAAATCTGAGGAGAGTAGGGGGGAGGGGCTAATCGATTACATTGACTCCTGCGATCACCTGGCACTTTTCTTGTCGATCGCGAAAGGATAAACGGTAAGGTCCACCTCAGTGGAATTTTGATCTGAGAATGCAGAGAGCTGGAAGAAGTTTCCGCAGAAATTTTAAAACAATAATTTTTTTTCGAGTACCATCTTTTTATCTTTCCTTTGCGAGCCATTCAAGTTCTTGTTTAGGATAACCAGGCGTTTTCGTTTTGAAATCTGGTCGCAAAGATTTATTGTTAATTCTTTCATTGACCAAAAACAACGACGTTAAAAGCAACGATAAAAATAAACGTTGATAACGATGATGATGATGATGATGGTTTATGATGGCGGTGAGGACGATGATGATGATGATGATGATGATGACGAGGACGACGACGACGACGACGACGACGACGTCGACAAAGACGACGAAGACAACGAGAAAGAAGAGGAGGAAGACAACGAAAAGAGGAGAAGGAAGAAGAGGAGAAGGAAGAAGAGGAGGAGAAGGAGAACGGGAGGAAGAGGAAAAGACGGGGAGGAATAAGAGGAGAAGGAGCGGAAGTGGAAGAAAAGGAGAATGGGCAGAAGAGGAGAAGGTGGAGGAGAAAGAAAAAGAGGAAGAGGAAGAGAAGGAAGGAAGAGGAGAAGGGAAGAAGTGGAAGAAAGGAGAAGGGGAGGAAGAAGTGGAGAAAGAGAGGAAGGGGAAGAAAAGGAGAATGGGAGGAAGAGGTGGAGAAAGAGAGGAAGAGGAAGAAAAGGAGAAGGGGAAGAAGAGGTGGAAAAACGGAGGAAGAGGAAGAAAAGAAAGAAAAGGAGAAGGGGAGGAAGAGGAGGAGAAAGGGAGGAAGAGGAAGAGAAAGGGAGGAAGGGGAAGAAAAGGAGGAAGTGGAAGAAAAGGGAGGAAGAAGAAGGAAAGGGGAGCAAGAGGAGAAGAAGGGAGGAAGAGGAAGAGAAGGGAAGAAGAGGAAGAACGGAGAAGGGGAAGAGGAGAAGAAAGAGAGAAGAAGAAGAAGAAGAAGAAGAAGAAGAAGAAGAAGAAGAAGAAGAAGAAGAAGAAGAAGAAGAAGAAGAAGAAGAAGAAGAAGAAGAAAGGAGAGAAAGACGAGGAGAAAAGAGAGGAAGATAAGGAGGAAAGAGCCTTGGTATGGAACTGGTTATGAAGACGACAGCAACGATCACAAGACGAACATTGACATGAAAAGAGCCAGAAATCATAACGACCGATTTCTTGAGAACCAAACTACCTCAACCTCCACCATCATCATCGTTAACATCATCATCATCATCATCATCATAATCATCATCATCATCATAATCATCATCATCGTCGTCGTCATCCTCCTCCTCTCCATCATCATCATTCTCATCATCACCATCATCATCCTCATTATCATCATCGTCATCTTCTTCATCATCGTCATCATCATCATCCTCATCATCATCATCACCATTATCATCATCATCATCCTCATCATTATTATCATCATCATCATCATCATCATCCCCCTCATCATCATCATCATCATCATCATCATCATCATCATCATCATCATCATTTCATCATTTCATCATCATCATCATCATCATCATCATCATCATCGTCATCATCATCATCATCATCATCATCCCCCTCATCATCATCCTCATCATCACCATCAACATCGTCATCATCAGCGTCGTTGGCGTTGTCGGTGTCGTCATCATCATTGTCATCGTTACCATAATCAATGTAATTAGCAGCATCGTTATAATCGTCGGCATCATCATCATCATTATAATCGACAACAACGTTATCATCATTGGCATTAACAATATAACAACATGAACAACTAGTAAAACGACAACAACAACAAATTCTACTGCAACTACAACTACTACAATAATCGGAAACTACAACAACAACAACAACGAAACAATAACAACATCCACTAATATTACAGTTACAACAACTACAAGGAAACGTCAAAAAACTGCATCGAATTCAAAGGTAGGACGTCGATATTTTGCAGCTATAACAACAATAGTAATACACAAATAACAACAATAACAATAACAATAATAATATGAAGAGCGAGGACAGAATTAAGGTAATGTGTCGGTGGTAGGGCGAAGGTGGAACGTAGCAGAGAAACAAAATAAGTTATATGTCCGACACCGACGCGAACACTGCCATGGCGCACAACGTCTCAAATTACAACCAAATGAAACGGAGGTGGTGGTGCTGAGCAGGGGAGATAACTCAAAACCAAGCTCAGTGATATCGTGCGAGACGGCTGGCTGTCATGTGACTTGCGCTGACACCAATTAGACGTAAATTAATGTCGTGACTGGAGAGAATATTTCAAGAAAATTAAAAGATTCTGCGCATGTGCATGTGAATGTGTGCGTGTATGTGTGTATGAGTGCTGGTATTATTGCGTGTATGCATGTGCACACACACACACACACACACACGCACGCATACATATATGCATGCGCACAAACACAATCTTGCACAATCGTACACATATGCGTGCATGTATATATACGTGTGTGTGTGTGTGTGTGAGTGTGTGTGAATATATACACACTTACACACATTTATTCATACACAACCATGCACACACAGGGTATCCTATAATTAAGAGCATATTTTTATATAATTCTGTTTAAATATTCCATTATATATACGCCATCAGCTATGAACTATATGCACACACATATATAAAAATATATTTCTCTACAGAGGCATGGAAATATCTCTTTATATATATACCTTTTTACTCTAGGCACAAGGCCCGAAATTGGTACTTAATTTATCAACTGGTACTTAATTTATCGACCCCGAAAGGATGAAAGTCAAAATCGACCTCGGCGGAATTTGAACTCAGAACATAAAGACAGACAAAATAACGCTAAGCATTTCGCCCGGCGTTTTAACGTTTCTTATTTCTTTATTGCCCACGAGGGGCTAAACATAGAGGGGACAAACAAGGACAGACAAAGGGATTAAGTCGATTACAGCGACCCCAGTGCGTAACTGGTATTTTATTTATCGACCCCGAAATGATGAAAGACAAAGTCGACCTCGACAGAATTTGAACTCAGAACGTAACGGCAGACGAAATACCGCTAAGCATTTTACCCGGCGTGCTAACGTTTCTGCCAGCTCGCCGCATCCCCCTATTTCTCTTTTTCTCTCCCTCGTTACTCACACGTGACCATCGCCCATCTTTCTTTTCCTCATGTGACACTCTTTCCTTTCCTCCAGGACGTTCTAAGGACTGGAGTCTTCTCTTTTCTATTTTTTCTCTTTTCAAAGAAAATATTTCTCCAGCTTTCATTATTTTACCCTCATTCTGGTCTAACGACCATCAATGTTTGTTTTCGTTCGGTTTCCTTGTATGTCTCCACTCTCCTGTTTTTGTTCCCAAATTTGACCCTCCATAAATCCAAAATTTTATGTTGGTATTTATGGGAGCAACTGTTTTCGAAGACTCATATTGTCGTATATATTATATGCATAGAGATGTGTGTACATTTTTGTGGTTGAAGTCGACTTTGCCATCCATCTCTGCAGGGTCTATGAAATGAGTACCAGTTGTGCACTGGGGACTATGTAATCGATTAGAATCCACCCACCAGAATAAATGTCAGGCATTTTGCCCATACTAGAAAGGACTATTGTTGTTGTTCTTCTTCTTCTTCTTCTTCTTATTATTATTATTATTATCATCATCATTATCATCGTCATCATCATCATCATCATCATCATCATCATCATCATCATCATCATCATCATCATTATTATTATTATTATTATTATTATTATTATTATTACTACTACTACTACTACTACTACTACTACTACTACTACTATTATTATTATTATTATTATTATTATTATTATTATGAATGAAGGCGGTGGGCTGGCAGAATCCTTAGCACGCCGGACGAAATGCTTGGCGGTATTTCGTCTGTTGCTCCGTTTTGAGTCCAAATTCCGCTGAGGTCGATAAAATAAGTACCAGTTGAATACTGGGGTCTATGTAATCGACTCATCCTTTCCCCTTCAAATTGCTGCCCTTGTGGCAAAATTTGAAACCATTATTAGTATTATAACTACTACATATGAAGCTTCATAAGTGGCTATATTGGCGTCGAATTTCATGCCAACGCATTTGTCAAACCATGTGCATTTGGCAAGTTCTTTGCAACTAACTTCTACGCCATTGAATCACATCATGTGTGTGTGTGTATATA
>NC_068993.1:49045169-49046427 GCF_001194135.2 Octopus bimaculoides
ATGAACATAATTAAGGGATCAGCAACAGTTGCTTCACTACACTGTTGCTGATCCCTTAATTATGTTTATAAATGTATAAGAACTTTTAAATAAGTTCTTCATCGATAATGGTGTTTACATACCGAAGGGCTTGGTAAAAATTATTAATTGTTAATTTATTAATAAATTAATAATCCTTTACCCTTTTATTTATTTATATATATATATATATATATATATATATATACACACATACACATGCACACATATACATACATACAGACACATTTAGCTTCTTTATGCATGGCCGTCACTCACAAGCGAATATGATCTGGTAGTTTGTACCTCGCTGTTGATTGTAGTTTTATGTATCTACATCTTTGCCAGCAAACGCTAACACCTTGTCACTCGCAGTTTTGCACGTAGCAGAACATTGACTAATGACAGCTGGACTGCAAGAGAGCTCTCCCAGAAATTGATGGGGATTAATTTTCAACAGAGGAAAGTGGAGCAGAGTGCAATGAAGTGTTTTCCTCATAGATATCATTCGCTGCACAGAATCGTATACATACGGACATTATTTCAATTGTTACAATTGTTGATATAATTAATATAGTATGTAATTGATATCATCCATTAAAGGTGTAAAATATATTATTACACAATGTGTTGATTAATCATCTCAAGAACGTACTGCGGGTTTAAAAATGTGTGGAAACAATTGGAGTGTTTTAAAATAAAGAATGTCCCTCAATCCATTTTCTCTTATTCGTGTATTTACTTAAATTCTACGGATACTATGGAATTCCTGATGCATATCCGATAACAAGAACATTCCCACTGCATGATGACATCTGGTAGCCAATAAATGTGGAGGTGTTTTGCACAACATGATATAAGGTTTTTACACAAATTTTACTCAACTATACACATATAGTGTTGTTTACTGTTGGTGACGTCCTGTACCCATATATGCATATATATATATGTATGTGTGTGTGTGTGTGTGTAGTAAAAGAACTTTCGTTCAGAGAAAATTTTTTTCCATTTCATTTTCATTTTTCGCTTCTTTTTTTTTTTTCTTAACCTTAAATCTCAATTCTCACACAGCTCGTCCCTTCTCCTCATCTTCTTGGCCTAGCATCGCTCGCTTTATATTTAAATATTGTATTTTAAGAATTAGAATAAACTTCCTTTCATGCAATGAGACTTTATTGATTGTTTATTTGTCGATCATTTAATTTTTTTTTTTTTCATTTTGATCTTATTTATTTTTTTT
>NC_068993.1:49046555-49047989 GCF_001194135.2 Octopus bimaculoides
GGGGGGGGGTGATGTGTAAGAGAAAAAAATGAAGCCCAGATCGGATCTACTCACTAATGACAACTGTGAAGCGTGACGCAGAAAGTTGGCTGACGCTTAGCGCAAATTCTGTCAAAACCACGTGACGTTGATTGGCATTTGATTTTTTTTTTAATTTCAGATTTTTATTTATTTATTTATTTATTTTGCTTTCCCTCCCGCCTCTTCTTTGTGGAAATTATTTTATAAACTAGAAAAGAACCTTTAAAAAGACATTAAACTCAAATACAAATAATGATAACTATCGTTATGGCGTATCGAGGAAGAAATATCTTGATTCTCTTTGTCTTATTTTCCTATTTGTTTTTTTGTTTTTGTTTTTTTTCTTTAACAATTTATTTGTCTTTAAACGGAATAAAGACTGATATTTTGTTAAAAGGTAAAAACAAAAATTAAATAATATAATTAAGAAGTAAAACAATTTTTGAAAGATTTTTATATCATTATTATATTTCTTTACATTTCGTTTCGTTTCGTTTCGTTCGTTTTTATAGTTACCCCTTTATTTCGTTGTTTTGTGTTCTTCATATCTGTTATTCCTTATTTCTTCCTTTAAATAACTTTTATATCAACATAAGATACATAAATTGTTCGTGGTAGGTAAGATATGTTCATGTGTGCGTCCGTGTGCGTGTGTGTGTGTGTGTGTGTGTGTTTGTGTGTGTGTCTTTGTGTGTCTGTGTGTATGGGTGTGTGTTTGTGTGTGTGTGCACGCGTATATGCAGTTGTACTTGTATGTGTGTATGTGTGTGCGTGTGTGTATGTTACATGTTTCACTTCGCTGCTTCTTTAATGAGAATGGTTATGTGTATGAATGTATGTATGTGCGTATATGTATGTATGTATGGATGTACGTATGTATGTACATATACATAGACAGATAGATAGATAGATAGATAGATAGATAGATAGATAGATAGATAGATAGATAGATAGATAGATAGATAGATAGATGTGTGTGTGTGTGTGTGTGTGTGTGTAAATACGATCAGGGAATCCGAGTGTAGGAAGGTTGTACGCTTCAATTAGTGACTAGCAGGTATAGAGAATAAAAGGGGGATAGTATACTATAAGAAACAATGACATTTTATTGCTATCGTTGCATAACTATCATATCAGGAGCCTAACTAGCTAAGAAACATATGTAGTGTGCGTTTTATCTGTTACTCTCCTTCAATTTGGATACGCAAACATAATAAATATATACATACATACATATATATATACATACATATATACATATATATATATAGATGTATATATATATGTATGTATATTTATGTATATATATATATATATATATATATATATATACATATTCATATATATACATATATATATACATAAATATACATACATATATATATACATCTATATATATATATGTATATATAT
>NC_068993.1:49048400-49050900 GCF_001194135.2 Octopus bimaculoides
TGTGTGTGTGTGTGTGTGTGTGTGTGTGTGTGTGTGTCTGTTTGTGTCTGTTCGTGCGCGCGTGTGTGTACGTACGTACATATGTATGAATGTATGTATGTGTCCATATATTGATAATGGAAAAAGATTTGACTCTCCAATGCTAGATGTTACCAAAACAAGATAAAGGAAATTTAGCATTAGGGTATAATTTCCGTAGGAAAATCCAGACTATTTATATCCATATTTATATGAATAAATAAATAAGAGACTTCCATTGCTTCTGACTACATTTTTCTAACGTAATCGATATATTTCACGTAGGTATGCATTACCAAAATCCTTTATTCATATACGTGTGTGTTGGAGGTGTATGTATGAACATACGCATGTATCTACGTATATAAATATATAAATACATAAGTATGTATATAAGAACATAAGTACATAATTATGTACATATGGTGTTTCAGTGCAAGCACATTTTGGGCAATACTATTGGTAACAATGTCAATTGATATTATAAGATGTTTGGCAAAGTATTCAAATTATATGTTAGAAATAAATTCCCTGAAACCAACATTAAGCTGTCCATACCAGGGGTTTACTTGCAAAATTTATTATATATTCTCTTGAATCCAGTTTGTAGGCACACAAACAGAGCAGGTTAATAACCAGAGATAGTGTTTCAGGCGGCGGCTATGTTTTCTCTCGAAAACAGTTAATACGTATCTAAAGATACTAACTCTACTTTATGACGGTAAGGATTATTGATCTCAGTTAATCTTTGAGTATTTATATTGCACTCTTTTAATGAAATCCTTGCCGAGCATGGGCTTAATATTGGTTTCACAATATTTATGTCGTATATATATATATATATGTCTATACACACTGTATATACATACATATATATATATATATATATATACATATATATATATATATATATATATATATATATATATATATATATATATATATATATGCATATAAGTATATGTGTGTATGCACATATATGCATTTATGTATATATTTATGTATATATATGTGTGTGTATTATACATGCATATACATACACACACACACACTCACACATATATATATAACATTTTCATATACATATCAATATTAAATATATATACATAAACATATACATATATATGTATATCATATATATATATGTGTGTATAAAATATAAAAGAGTATATGTATATATATATACATATGCATATATACATATATATGCATATATGTGTGTGCGTGTATAGACACACACACACACACACACACACACGCACGCACACACACACACACAAACACACACGGGAAAAATGTCTAGCGGTATTTTTTCTAACTCTACGTCCCGTGTTCAAACTCTGACGAGGTCGTCTTTGCTTTTCCTCTTTTCGGTGTCGATCAAATAAATAACACTTGAGCACTGGGGTCGATGTAAGATTGTTGGTCTCGTGTGCCATAATTTGAAACAATTTTAAACAACTAAGGCAGCGAACTGGCGAAACCGTGAGCTCGGACAAAATACTTAACAGCATTTCTTCTGGCCTTCTAAGTTCAAATTACGACGAGGTCGATTTTCCCTTTACAACTTTTGGAGTCGATAAAATAAGTAGAGATGTAATCGACTAGCTCCCTCCAGCCAAATTCCGGCCTTGTTCCTACAGTAAAAAAAAGGACCTAATTTTGAGAACCTAAAAAACATGTATTTAAGCTTATTTTCCTCTTTACAATGAAATCTATGGCTAAGTGAGAAGATTTGTACATACTTGAGAGAATTCCTATACGACTTATTCTTGCAATGAATTCATCTGATTTATTCTCAAGAAAGATGCGATAAAACGATTTCATATTCAAGTTACAGGTATAATTTAATTCATGGAATTATTACCTGTAAACATCGAACCGAAGTGAGGCTTCTAACAATGTTCGTCATAAGTGTGTGTTTGTGTGTGTGTGTTTGTGTGTGTGTGTGTGTGTGTGTGTGTGTGCTGTTATGTGTGAAGTTCAACTGTAATTAACCTATAAACTTGTACAGATAAAAAAATATTTTTAACCAAAATGTGATGAATTGTCAGAAACAGAAGTGGGCGAATGAAAAACGTCTATACAATCCTACATGGTTAATGCAAACGATTGAGAGTCAATGAAGATCGTGGAGAGTTTGTGAAGACGGCAACGTGTGAAATGGTGGATGGTCAATCAAACTTATAGAATGTGTCGAAACATTAGCGAATAAATCAAACTGAGAGCAATATACAAGTGCAGACGATAGAATCTGTAGACAATAGTCAGTGCAGACGATAGAGAATGAATCCAGACGATAGAGAATGAATCCAGACGATAGAGAATCTGTGCCAACGATAGAGAGTCCGTGCAGATGATAATCATTACAGACGATAGTGTAGACGATAGTGTAGACGATAGTGTAGACGATAGTGTAGACGATAGTGTAGACGATAGCCAGTGAATTGATATTATAAGTCAATTGATATTATAAGATGTT
>NC_068993.1:49053024-49056647 GCF_001194135.2 Octopus bimaculoides
TATATATATATATATATATATATATATATATATATATATATATATATATGCACACACACGCAAGCATACACACAAGTACAGATGTTTAGAGAGAATAGAAAGAATACTTGGGAAAAGGGAGATGGTTATAATGTGATATGATAAGAGGTAAAGTGTTGCCACGAGAGATGAAATTGGAAAGAGAGGTTGAATGAATGGGGAAGGCGAGAGAGAGAGAGAGAGAGAGAGAGAGAGAGAGAGAGAAACATGAAACAAAAGAAAGAAAGAAAGAAAGAAAGAAAGAGAGTAATCAAAATTCAACGGTCACCAATAAAGAGAATGACTTGAAAGAGTGTAAAACGAAAACATGAAAACCATATAAAAAAAAAGATAAGACAAAAAAGAGGAACGAAACTTTAAATAATGTTACAACCCTCAGTGTATTGTTTTGCCGTTGTTTGTTAATTAGCAGTTGATAATTAGATATGTGGTGGAGGCGAGAGAAGTGGTGTTGGAGCGACAAAGTTGTTGATATTTGAACATGGTGAAACAAAGTGGCGAGACAAGTGTTGTTGTTGTTGTTGTTGCTGCTGTTATGACTAACAGACAAAAATATTTCTAACATATCACATCTGTCTTCCATGGAAATATGTATGTATGTATGTATGTATGTACGTACGTACCTATGTACGTACGTGTGTTTGAACGTATGTATATGCATACACACACATATATATATTTATATAAGCACACATGTATATGCATATATGTGTATATATACATACATATATATGAATATATATATACATATCAGTATACACACACGTACATATATGCATACATATATATGTATATATATACATACATATATATTCATATATGTATATATATATATGTATATATATATTCATACATGCTTGTCTGACATATTCCTGTGGTTTTAACAAAGTACTTCTAAGTGGAATTTATCTCCTTCGCTCCTTCTTTTCTTCTCTCTCTCTCTCTCTCTCTCTCTGTATCTCCCTCCCTCTCTTACTACATACCTCCTTACAAGCCTACTTATCTACCGACATACATACTTACATAAGTGCGTACATTCCCTTAAACATGAAGCCATCTTAAGAGCATTATAGAAACCCGGGCAAATCAATGCAGTAGACCATGTAGCAGTTATTTGTTTAGCCCACACGGTCATTCATGCTGATATAGTTACTACATTAAGGGATGACACCCCCAGTTTTATCAACAGAGCAAATGTGGGCAGCTGAATGCAGGAGAGGAAGGGAGAGTCTTGGACACAACCTGATGTCTGGACATCCTGCAACTGCCACCACCGAGAAAAAACATTGATTCCGTTCATCACATGGTGATGGATGACAGGCGATTGACTATGAATCAATATCCAATGCTATTTGCATATCCTGTGTGAGAGTTGAGAATATACTGCACGATAAGCTTGACGAAGGTTTCTGCACCGTGGGTACCACGTATTCTGACACCTGATCAAAAGCGCAACAAGCTGATCACATCGCGGAAAAGTTTGACATCGTTCAAGGCAAATTTAGCTGGTTGCCATGAACATTTCCGCGGCCAGAATGAGCGTTGGGTTCATCACTTTGAGTCGGAGACAAAGAGATAATCGATGCAATGGAAACACCCTTCCTCACCTGCTCCAACAAAAGCCAAGGTTTTTCCTCTCAATGGAAGGTTATGGCCTCAGTTGTTTTGGTTTTACTAGGCATTGTATTTAGCGACTTCAAAAGGGCTACACCATCGATGGAGAGTACTACGCCAACTTGCTGAAACAGTCACGAAAGGCTATCAAGACGAAACACCCAGCAAAGCTGACGAAAAGGATCTTGCTTCATCGGGACAATGCTCCAGCACACAACTTCTTGGTTTCAACGGTTACTGTACGTGACTGTGGCTTTGAATTGGTTGATCATCCTCTCTGTTCTCCTTATTCGGACCCATCTGACTATCGTCTGCACTTTGATGGCTACAAGTATCACCGTGATGATGACGTCATATCTGCTCTTGGCTTTTTTTTTACTAATAGGATAAAAGTTTCTTCACCAATGAAATACAAGCACTGCAACACCTATGGAAGGAATGTGTAGATTGCAATGGGGACCATGTTGCAAAATAAACTTTATTTGATCATGTTCTATGAGAGCATCTTGGTCAGACTATGAACTTTTAAGACGACCCTCGTATAAATAATATACATGAAATATGTAATACATATATACACACACATATATATATACACACACATATATATATATACACACATATATATATATATATATATATATATATATATATATATATACACACACGTATAACAACACATACACACATACACACACGCACATACACACACACGTATACACACATGTACAGCGAGCTGGCAGAAACGTTAGCACGCCGGACGAAATGCTTAGCGGTATTTCGTCTGCCGCTACATTCTGAGTTCAAATTCCGCCGAGGTCGACTTTGCCTTTCATCCTTTCGGGGTCGATTAAATAAGTACGAGTTACGCATTGGGGTCGATGTAATCGACTTATCCGTTTGTCTGTCCTTGTTTGTCCCCTCTGTGTGTAGCCCCTTATGGGTAGTAAAGAAATAACACACATGTACAGAGTCATGCACAAACTATTCACCATTCGCATAACCCAATGCCAATGCCAAACACGATATCTTTAAGATAGCGCATCCGCACTAATCTATCCTTGTAGAGAATCAATTACTTAATTAGTGCAGTCTTTGATGGATTAAGTCACTCATGTACAAGAATAGCACCAACTCTACCGCACAGGATGATTAATTCAGGACTAGCAACAAAGTACTTGCCGTTGCCCGGGTTTCTAAGTCTTGCATTTATATTTCTTCCGACAGAAATCGCATTTTCCTTATGGTTACAAAAAAGATCAGTTTTATTGCTAAGGAAGTTATATTCCAGAGGTCGATGAAAAAGAACAGCTAAAAACAAAGACCATATTTAGAAACCACACTAATTTTTCAGCGTGTTATTGTTAGAAAAATAGCGTGAGTGAAGGGAAGAGCTAGGCGCGTGATGATATCATTATCACTGTAACAAAAATATATCAAGAAAGCCGTATCGAAATCTGTTTACATAATCAAAGAGAAAAAAAAATAAAGCAACTTATACGTGATATCTAAAAGTATAAAAACATACATAAAGTAATAACTAATAATTAAATTACATATTATGCAGTTTCTAGTGCTTTTTTTTTTAAGTGCGTGATCCCCCGGTTTGGGGGAAAAAATCTTTCTTGAAACTATGTGTTGCAAAAGAGATTGGTGACCGCTGAGTAAGCTATTTTATCCGACGTTCTGACGATTCATAGACGTGAAGCTCTTGACTCACACACCGAGTTTATTGCATAGTGTTCATTTGCCCTACAAATCGTTGGCTCTCTCTCTCTCTCTCTCTATATATATATATATATATATATATATATATACGAACGGAAAAAATATGTGAGATAAGTTTCATTGCATAATTTAATATTGTGGGTTTTAATTCAGTTCAAATATTGCCAATTGTATACATGAAGCCTCGGTTTTGATTCTAAAGCTTCTGTAATTCTTTATGCAACCACATATTTGCGGTTACG
>NC_068993.1:49057971-49058811 GCF_001194135.2 Octopus bimaculoides
TGCAAATATACACAAATATATATACTTTATTATGAATATATTATAATCAACTCGTGAAGGCGCATGGCTCAGTGGTTAGAGCGTCGAGCTTTCGATCGTGAGTTCGAATCCCGGACCGGGCTGCGTATTGTGTTCTTGAGCAATACACTTTATTTCACGTTGCTCCAGTTCACTCATTTGTAGAAATTAGTTGCGACGTCACAGGTGCCGAACTGTATTGGCCTTTGCCTTTCTCTTGGATAACACTGGTGACGTGTAGCGGGGAGGCCGGATGCATGGGCGACTGCTGGTCTTCCATAAATAACCTTGCCCGGACTTGTGCCTCGGAGGGTAACTTTCTAGGTGCAATCCCATGGTCAGTCATGACAAAAGGGGATATCAGTATAATTAACTCTCATATACTTAAGAAACTAGAAAGTTTATATCTCTATTCAAGAACAGTAACAATGTACAAGGGATAAGAGGTTAAACAGGTAAAGATATTAAAATAAGAAAACAAAATAATAAGAAATTATTGAGAATACGAAGAAAATATATATAACTTACATTTTAACGAGACAGAGTATTAAAATTTGAGGTAGGGGAGAGATAAAAATAATCTTAAATTTTATCTTTATACAACATAACAATATTGTTTATATACAATCACCCATGGTACCCCATGATAATTTCCTCTGCATTAACAGCATAGGTTTTATTAGCGACTTACCACTTTAATTGGTAATTTTGATTTTATTCACTTTACTTTGAGTTATACGACAATATCGCACTGATTTGGTGCTCTTCAACTTCAGTACCTAATTCATCTGATTCTCAATTATTTCTTATATATATATATAT
>NC_068993.1:49059728-49060245 GCF_001194135.2 Octopus bimaculoides
TATATATATATATATATATATATATATATGTATGTATGTACGTATGTATGTATCTGACATCGTGTGAAGACGAATTAACAATGAGAATGAAAGAAAATAATGTCATTGTGTTTTATTAGGCATGAGATGTCTTTTTAATTTTAGTTCTTGTTTTCTGTACATTTTTACTATTCTATGTGCATATGTGAGTATGCGTGTGTGTGTATATATACATATACATATGTGTGCGTGTGTGTGTGTTTGCATATACGTATGTGCGTGTGAATACGTGCCTGTATGTTTATGCCTGTGTGTGTATGCGTCTGTTTGTATGGTAGCATGAATATGTTTATGTGTATTGATGTATTTAGATGATTGTTATATAACACATAAGCATACACATAGATAGGTCCCAATAAAGTGTTGTACATTCTTCTTTTTTCCTTTGTTTTATTTTTCTGCATCTATCACTTAATGTCCGATCTAGGAGGATATATATATATATATATATATATATATATATATATATATATATATA
>NC_068993.1:49060606-49062526 GCF_001194135.2 Octopus bimaculoides
ATATATATATATATATATATATACATATCTATATACACACACACGTACGTACACAGAGAAAGCGGGAAAGTAAACTGTATACACACGACACACACACTCATACGCAACACGTATAAACACACACACATAACACACACTTATTTATTCAGCTTTTCGTGCAAAAGTCAGAGACCACATTTCGGTTTTGTCATCGTTAAGTGAAAGAACGATTAACGGTATAAGTCTTATATTTGATTTTTATTTATATATTCGTATATTTTATTGACAGTAAATAATGACTGAAAAATACAATCTTAATAGAAACTAGCATGATAGTTTTCACCAACTTACATAGAAGCATTAGAGTTATTAGGGTTTGATGTGTGAATGTGTTTATGCGTGTGAGAGACATAAAGTCAGTGTGTTGAGAATGTACTTATCTAACTACTCGGGAGCCACGGGTTCATAATTGTCTTCGCCGGTTTCTCGTATTTCTGAATGAGGGCGCTTTATTCGGAACATCTTATTGTTCAGTTCATCTTGGGGGATGCAAACGCCCTGTTGTAGAGGAGTTGTAATGTAAAAAATAAACAAGAAAAAACACTTTTATAATGTGGTGAGCTGGAAGAATCGTTAGCACGCCGGACAAAACGCTTGGGTGGTAGTTCGTGTATGTGCGGGTGTCTTTGTGTTTGTGATTGTCCCCCCCTGCCACCGATGTTGGTTTGTTTACGTCCTCGTCACTGAGCGTTTCGGCAAAAGACCGAATAAGTACTAGGCTTAAAAAAAGAAGTAAAGCAGTACTAGGATCGATTCGTTCGGCAAAAAATTCTTCAAGGCGGTGCCCCAGCATGGCTGCAGTCTAATGAGTTCAAATTCCGCCGAGGTCGATTTGCTTTTCATCTTTTCGGGGTCCGTAAAATAAACACCAGTCGATGTAACCGACGTAACCCCATTCCCGAAAGTGCTGGCCTTGTGCCAAAATTTGAAACCAACATAAAGAACCCCGACGTTTTTTTAAACCTTTCACTGCGTCATTAAATTTCATAGTCATTCTTGTAATCATGTTAATTATGTACCAAAACATAGGATTGATATTTTCTGCTGCTGCAAAGCTTTTACAATATCTGTAGGTACGGTTTACATAGTTTGATCCTTGCTCTGTAAAGACACATTTGGTGAAATATATTAAAAAAAATTAAGAAAATTTGAAAAGAAAACTGTCTTTTCTAAAAAATGTCATTGGAGTATCTCTGCATCTTGCAACAGAAGGGGAGGAGTCTTTTTAAAACCATGAGGTAAAACTGCTTTCCACAGTTAGTGATTATAAAATTTTGAGCAAATTAGTTTTCCGCGTTTAAAGGGATAATGTAAACTTGATCCAGGCCGGATGTCAATTCAAGACAGAGTGAGAGATTAAAAAAACGCATGAAGGAATTTAGTTTGGCACTCTACCGTTTCTACTTTCATAGTTACCTTCTTGAGAGTAAAATTCTAATTTCAGATTTTTGATACTGTCTGTGCTGCCGTTGAGTCATTGGTGTTGCTGGTGCCACTGGTTGGTCAGCCCTGGATCAAAGAGTCTTTTGGCAAAAGACGTTCCAGTCGTGACCGTCCAGTTTCTGTTTTCGTCATGCATAGTGTATCTAGAATTATCTTATCCAACGTGTCTTTACTTTTCGTAAAGCAATAGGGTGTCGTCGACTGGTTACATAGAGATCATAAGTTTCTGGTTGTTGCTGCTGTTGTTGTTGTTGTTGTTGTTGGTTTGATTAAAAAGTCACATATAGAAACTGAAACATAAAAATATCAATTCATAAAAAACTATGAACTTTTACAAGTTAGAATAAACATAAAACGATGTTTTATGGGGTGTCTATTTACTTCTGTCATGTGTGTGTGTGTGTGTGTGTGTGTGTGTGTGTGTGTGTGTGTGTGTGT
>NC_068993.1:49064441-49065281 GCF_001194135.2 Octopus bimaculoides
AAAATATTGCAGAGGTGGAAGAAAGAAAGAAAGAAAGAAAGAAAGAAAGAAAGAAAGAAAGAAAGAAAGAAAGAAAGAAAGAAAGGAAGGAAGGAAGGAAGGAAGAAAGAAAGAAAGAAAGAAAGAAAGAAAGAAAGAAAGAAAGAAAGAAAGGGAGAGGGCTGAGGGGAGATGATGGCGAGTGGAGTGTGGGAGAGAGGGAGAGAAGAGAGAGAGAGGGAGAGAGAAGTAGGGAGCGAAAGAAAAGCGTAAGAGGGAGAGAGAAGGAGAGGGGAAAGTGAATGGCAGGTGAATTGTGGGAGAGAGGGGAGAGAGAGAGAGAAATAGAAGGTTTGAAGGGGAGAAGAAGAGAGGGGTGAGAGCAGAGGCAAAGAGTGAGAGAAAGAGAGGATGAGAGAGAGAGAAGAAAGAGAGAGAGTGAAGAAGAAGGGAAGGGAGGGGGGAAAGAAAAGGTGAGAGAAAAGCTGTGAGTAAAGGGAATATAAACGGAGAGATCAGAGAGGGTAAGGTAACACAAAGAGAGGGTGAGATGGACAAAGAGAGAGGTAACAGAGAGAGAGAGACAGAGAGACAGAGAGAGAGAAAGAGACAGAGAGACAGAGACAGAGAGAGAGAAAGAGACAGAGAGAGAGAGAGAGAGAGAGACATTGGGAATAGAGGCTATTTGTCATTTACACCCACTTCAGTATTTGACGGGTATTTTATTTTATCCACCCTGAAGAGAGGAAAGAGGAAGTTAACTTCGGCAGAAATTGAACTCAGAACGTAAATATCCAGAAGAAATGCCGCATGGCATTTTTTCCCGACGCTCTAATGGTTCTGCCAACTCGCTTGCTTTAC
>NC_068993.1:49065717-49068130 GCF_001194135.2 Octopus bimaculoides
AATAATAATAATAATAATAATAATAATAATAACAACAAACAACAACAACAACAATAATAAAAATAATAACAATAATAATAATAACAATAGTAATAATAATAATAATAATATTAATAATAATAATAATAATAATAACAACAATGATAATAATAATGGTTGCATTATTTAGCACAAAAACCACGAATTTATCGGCGACGAGAAGACGAACGCGTGACGTTCATGCTTTCTCGATAGTAAATAGGCTGCTGAACCAGCCAGTTAGCATTCGCAGATCCCAGATACTATAGCAGTGTTATGTTCGTGGCCAAATCATTTTCCTCTCGACATCCAAATAACCCATGTCCTGTATAGGTACCGCAGGGCACTATAGTTCCACACCACAGAGACAATTGCAGTTTGTGTTATTAAGATTGCTGAGAGGAAAATGATTTGGCCACGAACATAATACTGTTATGGTATATGGAATCTGCGACCGCTAATTAGCTGTTCAGCACCCTACCCTATTAACTATCGAGGAAGCATGAGCGTCACGCGATCTTCTCCTCGCCGATAAATTTGTGGGTTTTATGCTGAATAATGCCACCATGAGCCTGGAGTGTAGCATTTAATTATTCTTCTGAGGAGAAAATCAACATGCGATAGACTACTGTCATATCCTTGGTGAAATCATTCTCATTTTTGGTTTAACGTTAAAGTAACAAGAGGTTTTATTGGATTTATACCTTATTAATGTATTAATTTCTTAAGAGTGTTTGTGCCACAGGAGAAAGAACTAAAATTAACGACTGAGCGGGGAATCGATCCAACAGTAATTTATTCGTCATCTGGATGTTGTTGTTGATGTCATTATTGCTGTTGCTTTTTAATCCTGGATGAATTGTAATCGAGGTGAATGGGTAAGGTTCTCTCGTTGGGAGTATTAAAAATCATCAGTGCGCAACGCCAATGAAACACTCGTTAATTATGTACTGCTCCCACTGCTAGCTTTCTGCGCATGCAAGACATGATAACTATTTCTAGCGATGGAATTATAACACCACCATTGATATCTCGATAATTAATCATGTGGATTTACAGCGTGGGTGTGGTGAGATCCGAACCATTGACCCTTTTGGTCGGCTGTCAGACATTGTGTCGATGCTTCCAACTGGAGCTGCAGCTACAGAAGACATCGAAATATAAAAGCAAGATTAAACTATAACAAAATCCGTGATTGAATTCTAACTTCTCAGTCAGGGGTTGTTGTAATATGGTGATGCGAGTTTTGTTAGTGTGGAGAATTTCCGTTAAGTTATTGACAAGGTTAGCGCCTGAAGAATACATGTTGCGAAAGATAGATAAATATTTGTTATTTTCGTCGCTAACTTGAGGTGTAGAACCAACGCTATTACAATCGTATTAAGTTCGGCAATTTTCCAAAGTTCTCTCTTTCCCACTCATCCTCTCTCACATTCGCCCTCTCTCACTCCCTCTCACTTTCTCTCTCTCTCCCTTTCTCTTCTTGAGTGCCATCACAGCAAGTAGATAGAACCAAGCAACGAAATGACTGACAACTTAGACGTTTCTCTACTAACACACATATGTTTACTTTCCTCGCTACCTACTCTGCTTTGCGTCTGATCTTTTAGCCCCGGTTCAAATTTTTCATTAATCAAAAAGCCACTGTTATTGAGTTTTCTCTTCAAATGATATTTCCACTTGAAAATGAATCGTATTTTGACGTTTTCAAATTGGATATGTCGTCTGTAATGAAGAATCCTTTTGGCTTTTATTTTTACATAATAAATATACTTTACTTTTATTTTATATCAATATTTTATTTTATGTTTATTCTTACGCTCTTACATTCATTTACTTATTTCTTTCCTACTCTTTACTTCTTTTCCCACAAATTTTAGTTGTTCGCCCTCTAGCAAATTACTCCATAATATGCTGCCCTCGTTGTACGCATGCGCGAAGCTTCAGGCCTCGACACCTCCAACACCAATGCCTGTCTACTCAGGCTGATACCAGCCGCTTACACAGCTAAAACTAACTCCGTGAAAACAGCATTACTGACATGATTTTTTTTTCTCTCTCTCTCTTTTTCCTCACCCTAATGGACAGTCAAGCAGCGAAATGCGATTTCCACTTCAGAAATATATAGATTGAAAGATTTATATTGAATTGTTCCAAAGTAAACATAAATTCTTTCTTTTCAACCAATTTTTATTCGTCTGCCCTTCGTATTTCATCAATGTTTTCTTCCGTCATTGGTTGTTATATTCTTCTCTTTTCCGTTTCTTTTATCAATCTTTTATTATATTAATTTTATTTCTGTTCACCCATATACATACATTATATATATATATATATATATATGCACATATATTTGTGTGTGTGTATCTGTGCATATATATATATATATATATAT
>NC_068993.1:49068303-49070499 GCF_001194135.2 Octopus bimaculoides
TGTGTGTGTGTGTGTGTGTGTGTGTGTGTGTGTGTGTGTGTGTGTGTGTATGTGTGTGCGTTCGTGTGCGCGTGTGTGTGTTTTGCCGAACCACTAAGTTGTAGGGTATAAACAAACTAGCACCGGTTTTCAAGCAGTTGAGACCAACATAAAAACAACAAAGATGCACACACACATTGTTGCGTTGTTGAGAAGCTCTTTGCAAACACGTGGTCTCAGGTTCAGTCCCACTGCGCAGCACCTTGGACAAGGGTCTTCTACTATAGCCCTGAACCGACTAATTCTTTGGGAGTGAATTTCAAAGGGAACATTGTGGAAGCTCGATTTATATACGTATGTGTATGTCTGTCTGTCTGTCTGTCTGTCTGTATGTATGTATGTATGTATGTATGTATGTATGTGTGTATGTATGTATGTATGTATGTATGTATGTATGTATGTGTGTGTGTGTGTATATGTGTGTGTATGTGTGTGTGTTTATGCATGAATGCATTTGTGTGTCTTTGTGTTTGTATCTTCCCTGCATTGACTGACAACTGTTGTTGCTTTGTTTATGTTACCATTACTTAGCAGTTCGACGGATGATACCGACAGAGTAACTACCTGGCTTTAAGAATATTATCAACGGAGTTGGTCTGCTCGACTAAACCCTTCAAGGTAGTGATGCTCCAGTATTGCCGCGCTCCAATAACAGAAATGAGTAACAGATGAAAATTTATAAATGATGAGCTTTCGCATGCTTTCCACCTACCGAATTTGCTCAAAGCTGGTGCCCTAGGATATTGAACCCGAATCCATGTGGCTGCTTAGCGAACTTCTTAACCACACAGCTATACCTGTATGTGTATTTGTGCACGTGCATCATTGCACATACATACATACATACATACATACATACATACATACATACATACATACATACATATATACATCAAGTCATTAAGAATGAAATGTCTGATTTTCTTATGCACCAAGTCTGACAGTCATTAACTCTAATGTTTTATCCTGACAATTATAATACTGAAGTGTTACATCATCACTTTTTGAAATGCAGTTCATGGTGTCTGATTATATTGTGAGTTTTCTCTTGTAAATCAATTTTTGTGAACCCATAGATAGATCAGAAATTCGTGTTGTTTATTAATATGGGTTCCGTCGTGGAAACAATGCGTCTCAGACAGCTCGAACCATCAATGACGTGTTTGGTGAATATATGGCGAATGAGTGCACTGTACGTCTGGTGACTTCTCTCTTGAAAATCAGCCTTGTTGTAGACCCGTGACCAAGGTGGATAATGATGAGCTGGAAATTGTAGTTGAAGCAGGAACGTCTCCAACTACGCGTGAGTTAGCAACAAGGCTTGATGTTTCGATTCCAACTGTACTGGACAAACTGAAACAAATCGTCAACCTGGACAGGTGAGTACCACACAAACTGAACGAGCATCAAATGACACGTCGTCTTGAAACTTGCTGCTCTTTGCTGTTACGGCATAACAGCGAACCATCTTTGCACCGTATTGTTACGTGTGATGAAAAATGGATTCTTTTCAACAATAGCATGCGTTCTGCACTGTGGTTGGATAGAAACGACGTGCCAAAACACAATCCAAAGAAAAAAAGAATATTCACCAAAAAAAGCTAATGGTATTTGTTTGGTGGTCCAGCGTTGGTGTCATCCACTACAGCTTCATGAGACCTGATAAGTCAATTACAGTGGATGTATACACCAACCAATTGGATGAAATGATGAATGAACTTGCAATTAAACAGCCAAGATTGGTCAATAAGGGAGGGGCCAATTCTCTTGCAAGACAATGCTCGACCATATGTTGCACAAAGAATGCGACTCAAGTTACAGGAACTGAACTTGGAAATACATCATATGCACAAGACTTTGCACCAACTGACTACCACGTTTTCCAGGCATTAGACGGCTTTTTGCCAGGGAAAAAATTTCAAATCAAAAGAAGATGAAAAAACAGCCTTTCGTGATTTCATCAGTTCTTTGCTCTCCAGAATTCTTTGCTGCCGGCATAAATAACCTACCGATAAAATGGCGAAATTGTGTTGATGATTTAGGTGCATACTTTCATTAACTGCATTGCGTTTGTTGAGATAAAAAGCAAAATAAACTTTCAGTTCAAAATCGGATATTTCATTCTTAATGACCTGATATATATATATATATATATAT
>NC_068993.1:49070986-49073199 GCF_001194135.2 Octopus bimaculoides
TATATATATATATATATTCATACAAGTATATATGTATATATGTATGTATGTGCGTGTATATACATGTGTGTGTGCGTGCGTGTGTGTGTGTATGTGTGTGCGCGCGTCCGCGTAATATCTCTGCCATCCCTTTTTTCGCTCTTTCCTTTTTACATTATATGTATTTTTTTATTTCTTCTGTCTTTGCTTCCATCTTTCTTGACAGCATTTCAACGTCTACAATGGTGAACAATCCAAAACGTGTTTAAGAGGCGGCTCAGCATGCCAAAAGCAACAATCAACGTGTTGCCCACATTTATACACCATTGTCAAGATGATGGAGATCAACTGGGTTACATCGTCTCTCAAACTCGCCCTTCTTTCTCTTCTACATCTCTGTGTTTGAAAACATACGTACATATATACATGCTTGCGCGCATACATTCATGCATGCATACATTCATACATGCGCACACACATACATACATAGAGAGAAACTGTGTACTGTTTTGGAAATCAGCTGCCAGCGGATGTTAACATAAAGCCGAAGGTCAGTGAAAAAAAGAATACCTACGCTGAGCTATTCAGAAATCTGCAGTTACTCTATCCAGATTGCAAGTTCAGGTTTATACCAGTAATTATTTGGGTACTGGGATATGTTATTTATTTATTTTTATTTATGCGCCCTTTCAAAGCCTATCCAGGCTCATGGGCCCGGTTTCCTGGTTTCTATGGTGTATATGTCCCCCCCCCCCAGGTGGACGGGACGCCAGTCCATCGCAGCATTACTCAAGGAACAAGAAAAAAGAGTGAGAGAAAGTTGGGGCGAAAGAGTACAACAGAGGTCGCCACCATCTCCTGCCGGTTCCTTGTGGAGCTTTTAGGTGTTTTCGCTCAATAAACACGCACAACGCCCGGTCTGGGAATCGAGACTGCGATCCTCCAACCGCGAGTCCGCTGCTCTAACCACTGGACCACTGCGCCTCCACTGGGATATGTTATACACTGTCTAAATACTAATCTTGAGAAATTTGGCTTCTCGAAACCAGAAAGTTGAAAGCTGATTCGAAGATCGAATCCATCTCAGGAACTGTAAAAATCTGTAAAACTTCCCAGAAGTTTAACGTTTAAGTATATATGAGCATGTCTAGATATGCAACTATATGCATGAGGAGACATAAATGAAATAAAACAACCAAATATGCACATATACACACATACAAAAATACTCTCTTGCTGATGTTAAAATTCCTACGAAGGAGCCTTGGATCTGGGTTAGAAACCGTCTCTTTCCCTATTGGCAAGAAATCTCGAAATAAAACTGAATAAAGACATACATACAGGCAAATAGAGAAAGAGAGAGGGAGGGAGACAGAGACAAAGGCAGGGAGGAAGAGAGACAGAGACAGATAGAGAAAGACAGGGACAAACAAAATTAACCAAGAACAAACAGAAGGCAAGAAATTTTGCGATGTGCAGATGCGTGTATGCATATGTATTATATATATTATACATATGTACATGTATGCATGATATATATATATATATATATATATATATATATATATATATATAATAAGGCCAAAGGTATAATAAATGCACAAACTCCTCATCAATTATCGGCCAGTGAGTCTAACGCAATTTCGTGCCTTTAACGGTATACATACATAATACATACACACACACACACATAAACACACACACACACACGCACGCACACACACACATATATAAAGAAAGAAAGAAAGAAAGAAAGAAAGAAAGAAAGAAAGAAAGAAAGAGAAAAAAGAAAGAAAGAAAGAAAACGAAAGAAAGAAAGAAAAAGAAAGAAAGAAAGAAAGAAAGAAAGAAAGAAAGAAAGAAAGAAAGAAATAAAAGAAGGAAGGGATCGAACAAAAGCGAGAGTAAGACATTGAGAGAACTAGACAGGAAGTACGGTCATCATGCCGCCATTAAAGTAAGTTTTACAACAAAGTCAAATTGAAAAACGAAGAAAAAAAATGTCTGCAAAATATTGTTTCCTGTCATGTCTGCTCCTATTGTTTCTTCTTTGCAGTTTTACTTCAATTTTAATGTCTCACACAATCGATCCTGTCTCCTTATCTCCTCTCTCTCTATCTCTCTCTCTCTCGCTCTGTCTCTTATTCGATCTCTTTCTCTCTCTCTCTCTCTCTCTCTCTCTCTCTCTTTCTCTCTCTCTCTCTCTCTCTCTCTCTCTCTCTCTCTCTCTCTCT
>NC_068993.1:49073642-49075710 GCF_001194135.2 Octopus bimaculoides
ATATATATATATATATATATATATATATATATATATATATATATATATATATATATATATACATACATACATACACAGACACACACACATGTGTATCATGTATTAATGTATATATGTACATATTTATAAGTATATATGTATACTGCCACACACATGTATGTATATAACATGTGTACGTGCGTGTGTGCACACGTGTGTGTGTGTGTGTGTGTATGTATGTACGTACGTACGTATGTATGTATGTATGTATGTATGTACGTACGTATGTATGTATGTATGTATTTATGTGTGTATGTATGTATGTATGTATGTATGTATGTATGTATGTGCGTGTCTGTATTTGTCAATTTGTTCGGCCAGCTGTGCCTATCCACCCTAGACATTTGTCCAAAAACTAATTATTCCTGAAGCCAGTGGGTGTTGCCAAAGATGTGCTGACTTTTAGAAACGTCAATTCTGGTGCCAAGTATCGAGATAAAAACTTCTGTTTTAATTCTTCGAGAAGTATCACATGAAGAGAAAGAGTTCAGGAATGGAAAAACCAAAGATATTTTAGATGTCTAAGTCAAAACTTTTTGAAAAAGGTGGATGATGATGGTATGGCGGATGTGTAAAAGAATTATCTGAAGCTCCTTTCGTTGGCGGAGATGGAAGGAGGATGATAGTAGAAATCCATTTTTGCAAAGTGAAGAACAATCTGAGAATATACTGCGATGGTTGAACCTCTTTGATGTTGCTTATTTGTATATAGGCCATTCTCAAGTGACTTACGTGGCAGCCAAAGACACATATATATATAAAATATCTGTGCTATAAATCTTGAGCATTTACAAGAAATGTATTGATTAATGTTTCACAATAAAGTTTGACTGTCCATGCAAGTATTAAACAAATTCTTTCTTTTTGTTTTTACCTGGAATGTATGTTGAATTTTTTGAAGACAATCCGCAGCACATACCCAAGGCGCACAGAGCTGCGGTCGGTAGTGAAGTGAAAGCACGTTATAAAAATAAAACTACTGAACCATAATAATAATAATAATGATAATGATAATGATGATGATGATGAGGCGGTGCTCCAGCATGGCCGCAGCCAAAAGACTGAAACATAAAAAGGAATAGAAGAATTAAAAAAAAAGAAAAGAAAAGCATGGAAGGAAAAAATGTACGGTCAGTTTGCGAGAGATTATTATTATTATCATCATCATCATCATCATCATCATCATCATTATTAATATTATTATTAGGACAATTGACATAATTAAGTGAATGACCCCCAAGTCTTAAATAATGTCCCTTATGCTTTTGGTTGTAATCCCTTCGGGATTGCATTTGTATTTTCTATTTCAGAGGTCGGTAGAGCACCGGACAACATACCTCGATGCATTTAATTACGTTTCTTTACACTCTGAGTCCCAAAGTCCCACCGTGGTTCCGTTCTTGCCTTTGATCCTTTCAAGGTTCAAGTAAAATACAAGGGATATACTGAGGTAGGGGTGTCAACTTTGCTTTCATCCAATCGTTTTGTTCTGTTCCCAAACCCTGCACAGAGAAACCAACCAACTAACCGACCAACCAGCCAACAAACCAACAAACACCAACAAAACAAACAACCACCCCACCAAAACATAAACATTTCTGGCCAAGCACCAATGTTAGAAATAGCAGTTAATATTTGTATTCCGTCAGCGATACCTTGTCGTTCCTTCGTCATCGTGGTCACCATAATATTGTTTACGTCAATTCTTATGACCAAAATTATATTCATCTCTCCTATCGCTCTCTCTCTCTCTCTCTCTCTCTCTCTCTCTCTCTCTTTATCTCTCTTCCTCTCCCACTTTTCTCCTCCTCACTTTCCCCTCTAGCGATTAGTCTGCAGAAATGTAAAATAAACACTAAATATATCTAAAAATAAATAAATAGGTAAAAAAAAAAGTAATAAGCTGTTCGCTCTCATTTTTTACATATTTTTTTTTTATATTTTTCTCTTCTTATATTTTATGCTGTAGTTTATCTATTATTATTATTATTATTATTATTATTATTATTATTATTATTATTATTATTAT
>NC_068993.1:49075749-49079431 GCF_001194135.2 Octopus bimaculoides
CAACAAACACAGAGCAAAGTGCTGCAATGTTTCGAGGGCAATAAAAAATGGTAAATTAGTAAACGGGGTTCATTGCTCTCCCTTACTCCCCACTTCTCTCTTTCTTCTTCTTCTTCTTCTTCTTCTTCTTCTTCTTCTTCTTCTTCTTCTTCTTCTTCTTCTTCTTCTTCTTCTTCTCTACTATCTCTACGTCTCCTTTTCCATCTGCCTCTTCCATGTTCCTTTCCTTTCCACCATACGTACATCAGGACAACACTTGTCGTCTTCTGTCAGAAACACACAAACACACGCACATCACATATCACACATCACACACACCAAACTGCATGATCACATCCTCAGCCATGCACACATCCATACGCACACATTTCCATGCACGCATGCACGAACACGCACACACACATATACACAGACATATACACATATAATCATACGAATACCAAAATAGTCACGACCACATACACACACATACACACACAGAACCATCGTACATCAAACAATACATTCATATATTCATAAGCGCAAACATCTATATATATGCACACATCCGTACACGCAGACATCTCTACTCGCACGCATACATACACCGATACACGCGCAAACGCACATACACACACACACACACACTCAATGATAGGAACACAGAAGCACTCACAAGCACATACACACACACAGGTGCCTCTAAATTTATATACATATAACAAATAAAAACATGTATTGGTTTTGATTTAATGTCTTGGCCTTTTCGTCTCACAGTTTACTACATCCTTCACCAACACCACCACAACCACCACCACCCACAACAACAACAACAACGCTACCAGAAGCACCTCCATCACCACCATCGGTACCACCAACTCCACCCCCGACTCTGCCATCAGTATTAGCATCACCATCACCACAGCCATTTCTACCAACACTATCATCATCACTATTACCACCACTACCACCACTACCACCACTACCACCACCACCACCACCACCACCATCATCATCACCACAACTAGCATCACTGTCACCACGACCTCTGTAACCACTACTAACACCACACCACCACCAATACCACCACCAATACCACCACCAATACCACCACCAATACCACCACCATCACCACTATCAGCATGACTCTCACTACGACCACTAAAGCCATTACCAACACCTCCACCGCTGCTACCACCACCATCACCATCACCACCAGCACCACCATCACTATCGCCTTGATCGCTGTAACCACCACAAAACCACCACCAACGCTATCGGCACTGCTATAACCACCGTGCACCGTCCTCCTCCACCATCGCCATCAATACTACCCCACCCTCTCATTATCACTATCACTACCAACAGCATCATCATCATTATCAGTAAGTATAAACAACGTAACTATCACCTCCACCACCAACGTCATCATCACCATCGTTCACAGAATGTTTTTCTGTTTTCTTCTTTTTATCTCGAAATCTTAAACGTTTCCTTAGGTTTCTTTTGATACCAATAGATTCCTTTAACTGAACAAACGGAAGAAGCATCTGTAAACGCTTTCAACCTGCAAGAAATAGCTGTTATTTCTTCCTCAAATAGGTACATGCATGGCTGTGTGATTAAGAAGCTCGCTTTACATCTACGTGATTCGGGTTCAGTCCCACTACGTGGCACCTTGAGCATGTGTTTTTTTTTCTATAGCCTCGGCCGACTAATGTCTTGTGAATGAATTTGACAGACAGTGCAAACCCAAAGTGTGTAGATGTATATGAGCTTTTTTGCCATGTACTAAGCAGTTTTGTTGGACGTGCTAACGATTCTTCTATCTCGCTGACTTAGCAGCAGTAATATTGGTCTCAGATGATTTTAACACAAGGCCAGAAATTTTGAGGGAAGGACTAAGTCGATAACATCAACCCCAGTGCTCAACTTGTATTCATTTCAACGACCCCGAAAGGATAAAAGGCAAAGTCGACCTCGGAGGAATATGAACTCAAAAACGCGCTGATGGCTGAAATGCTAATAAACGTTTCGTCCAGCTCGCTGCTTTTATTGATTCTAATATGACTGCTACAGCTAGGGCGGCGAAATGGCAGGATCGTTAGCACGTTGGACGAAATGCTTAGCGGCTCCACGAACCTCAATATCTCTCTTGTCTTCCTTCTTTCCTCTCCCGCGTCCGCCGGCGGCCCAGCACCTCCGGCCGTCGCGGCGACCGGCTTCGGCAGTCGTTAAGCATTTCGTCCGTCTGTACGTTCTGACGTTCATATTCCGTCGAAGTCGACTTTGCCTTTCATTCTTTCGGGATCGATAAAATCAATACCAGCTGATCACTGGAGTCGATTAATAGACTTACCTCAGCCCCCACCCCGCCTATCGCCACGAAATTGCTGGCCTTGTGCCAAAATTTGAAACCAATATTAGCTCCAGTAACAGCACCGTCACCTCATCACCACCATCAACAATATTCTTTTCTACACAAGGCACAAGGCCCGAAATTTTGGGGGACGGAGCCAGTCGATTAGATCGACACAATACCACCATCAACAATATTAACATCATGAAAGGCGACGAGCTGGCAGAAACGCTAGCACGCCGGGCGAAATGCTTAACGGTATTTCGTCTGCCGTTACGTTCTGAGTTCAAATTCCGCCGAGGTCCACTTTGCCTTTCATCCTTTCGGGGTCGATAAATTAATTACCAGTTACACACTGGGCTCGATGTAATCGACTTAATCCCGTTGTCTGTCCTTGTTTGTCCCTTCTATGTGTAGCCCCTTGTGGCCAATAAAGAAATAAGAAACGCTAGCACGCCGGGCGAAATGCTTAGCAGTATTTCGTCTGCCGTTACGTCCTGAGTTCAAATTCCGCCTCGGTCAATTTGTCTTTCATCCTTTTGGGGTCGATAAATTAAGTACCAGTTACCCACTGGAGTCGATGTAATCGACTTAATCCTTTTGTCTGTCCTTGTTTGTCCCCTCTACGTTTAGCCCCTTGTGGGCAATAAAGAAATAAGAAACGTTAGCACGCCGGGCGATATGCATAGCGGTATTTCGTGGGGGTTTTTTTGCGTTCAAATTCCGTCGAGGTCCACTTTGCCTTTCATCCTTTCGAGGTCGATAAATTAAGTATCAGTTGCGTACTAGGGTCGATCTAATCGACTAGCTCCCTATCCAAAAATTTCGGGCCTTGTGCCTACAGTAGAAAAGAATATTAGCATCACGAATTAGTAAAGGAGTTTCTACATGGTTGTAGGCCTGCTAGAAATAACAGGCAAATTCGTATTCTGACATTTTAAAGAATAAAAAAAAAACAGAAGGACGATTGATGACATAGTCTTAGATAATGAGTTTCTGGATTAAGAAGATTCGGGATTGCGACAGTTAGAGACCTTTTGACCACACGTCTTCCCGGTCATGGTTGGCCTGGGGCTAAACAACAACGGAACCATCATAGCCACCACCACCACCCACCCATTCACCTTCCACCATCACCATCACCATCATCATCACCAGCACCAACACCCTCGGTGCTATTATTAGCCTCTCCATCAACCTCTCGTTGCTGTCATTGTCAGCGTTAGCTCTCCCCTTGCTCTCCATTCATCTTCTCCCCCTTGCTCTCATCAACGTCCCATTATCGTTGTTGTCTACTTCGCCACCATCGCTCCTCTCACCACCACCACCACCACCACCACCACC
>NC_068993.1:49079441-49081653 GCF_001194135.2 Octopus bimaculoides
ATCACACCACTATTGCAGTGGCCATTACCACACGCACACGCACACACACACACACACACACACACACACACACACACACACTCAAATATACATACACACAAACACACGCATTGATGCAAACACAAACAAACCCACATCACACAAGTACCACCACCACCACCACCATTATCACTAACATCTCAGATCATTATTAACATCACCATCATCACCACGACGGCCACCACCACCACAACCACTATCATCATCATCATTATCATCATCGTCATCATTATCACCATCATCAACAACTTCTTCTTCTTCTTCTTCTTCTTCTTCTTCTTCTTCTTCTTCTTCTTCGTCATCGTCATCATCATTACCACCACCACATCACTATCCCACACATAGTAAACATCACACACAATCACAACGAACATCACATTTCCATCCTTTCTCTCCCTCACACACACACACACACACACACACCACCACCACCACCACCAGCAACAACAACAACATGCTCATCACATCATATATACACATGTACACACATACGCACTACGAGCAACAACATCCTCCATTACATCACACACACGCGCACACGCACACACACACGTGCGCACACACACACACCACTACCACCTTCTCCACCACTTTCACTACCTCTGCACCACTAACAGCATGCCCATCACATTCAAACACACACACACACACACACACACACACACACACACACACACACACACACACACTGCCATTACCAAAATCTTTCATCACCGACACACACAATAGCACCATTATAACCACCGTCATCATCATCATCATCATCATCATCATCATCATTCGAAGACTCCATTACAATGCCTCCTGCATCACCACCACCACCACCACCACTACTATTGACACCACCATCACCATCGTTATTATCCCCATTTGCACCAACATGCGTTCCCCCTCCTCCTCTTCCTCCTTCTCCTTCCTCATGATCGTCATCGTCGTCGTCGTCGTCATCGTCATCATCATCATCATCATCATCATAATCATCATCATCGTCATCGTCATCATCATCATCATCATCATCATCATCATCATCTACCTCCTTTCATCGTCATCGTTATCTACATTAGCAATACTACCTTCGTCATTGTGACTATCACAATTGTCATCGTCATCATCATCATCATCTTCATTACCATAGTCTTTATCATCATCGTGTGCATCATCTTCCTCTTCGCCCTCATCATCATCATCATCATTATCATCATCAACAGCAACATCAACATCATCAGCTTCATTATCATCATCATTATCATTACCACCATTACAACCACCACCACCACCGGCAACAACAACAACAACAACGCCGACGTCATTAACATCGTCACCACCACCAACAACACCAACACCTCCACCACCACTTCCATCATCATAATCATCATCGTCGTCATCAACATCATCATCATCATCCTCATCATCACAGACCGCCTCTCCAGCCCCATCGCCAGAGATAATCCTTACAATTGTCATTAATCTTGGGTCTGACAAAATAATCAGAATTTAATCTGACTGACGGAAGCTCAATGACTGCTACCACTACAACCACTACCATTACTACTACTACTACTACTACTACTACTACTACTACTACTACTACTACTACTACTACGGCTACGGCTACAACCGCCATAACTACGACTACCACCTACACCATCTTTATTGTCACCACAATCGTTATCAACGACTTACGCCAACCTTACTAGGACTAATACTATGATAACCGAAACAACTTCTACAATCACTAATGCATGCCCTTGTCATTAGCATCAACGCCACCACCATCAACAGCACCATCAACACCACCGCCGTCACCACCAGCAACATCGCCGCCTCCACTAGTGCCGTCGTCACCGCCAGTGCCGTCGCCACCAATTACCTTATTCCTAACATCGCCGTCACAATTACCACCAACACCTCTAGCAATGCCAGAACCACCACCACCACCACCACCGACACCGCCAACATCATCATCAACCCGCTTTACCACCAATATTACCACCACTGATATCATCATCATCATCATCAACATCATGATCGCCGTCATTATAATTAGCACCACCTCTATCACCGTCATAATCATCATCATGCAAAAAGATATTGAGAGCTAGAGACCGGTATTTCGTTTGTTAGATTTGAACCTATGGCCGTGAAGCAGTCGTTTAGATGCATTATATATATA
>NC_068993.1:49082532-49083049 GCF_001194135.2 Octopus bimaculoides
TATATATATATATATATATATATATGTACGGCGAGCTTTTCAGTTTCCGTCTACCAAATCCATTCACAAGACTTTGGTCGGCCTGAGGCTATAATACAAGTTACTTGCCCAAGATACACACACACACACATGCATATATATATGTGTGTGTATATAAATTCTCTAAGAATGTACCAGTACTAACTAGTGCTATAAGAATCACTTTCGAAATAAATTGATACTCATGTGCGCGTACGTACGCACGCATTTATACATACATACATACATACATTCTAATACCTACATGTGTACACACACACACACACACATCTGATGAAAAGGTTTATTCATCTCAGTCAAATAAATTAATTATTTATCAGTTACACTAAGATTAAATGGCTGATGATGTTTGTAATCAAGCCGTAGAAACAACTGTAGAACAACGAAATTTTGAGATATCATTTAGACCTTTATTTTGTTCTGTGGTGGGGGGGTATGCGTGCGTGCGTGTGTGTGTGTGTGTGTGTGTGTGTGTGTG
>NC_068993.1:49083082-49085230 GCF_001194135.2 Octopus bimaculoides
GTGTGTTTCGTTTTTTTCTTTTTTCAATTTTAGAATTTAAACCTAACAAAGTAGCAGACTTTTTTTTTTATGTCGAGACAGTTCTTGGAGTTTTTAACCTCCAAGAACTGTCACGACATAAAAAAAAATAGAGCCTACAACTTTGTTAAGTATAAATTCTGAAATAAAAAAAAAAAACCAAGCCTAACATACATTTAAAAGAAATCATACTACCTGCCTACATACATACATACATACATACATACATACATACATACATACATAAATTGATGCATACATGCATACCTACATCCCATAGAACGAGCCTTGTACCTTTGTTGGAAACCGGCTCCATCCTCAGTGGAAGATTTATAATAATTAAAAAACAGAAGAGACATGCATACATGCATAAAACAAAACATACACATCTGCACACATACATACATTCATGCTTGCATACATAAATTCATGCATACATCCATACATATACTCATGCACACATAAATATTGTCAAGTATGCTTATATACATATCAGCATAAATACAAACACGCATCTATACATACATACAGGCATACATACATACATACATACATACATACATACATACATACATACATACATGCACGACTACACAATCAAATATTGTCTAGATTCCAATGTGTTTTGTTTCAAGACAAGAAACCGGAACTCTTTACCTTGATGGGAAATTCGAAAATTAAACCAAGAACGAACCTACTAATTTGAATATTTTACTAAAATCATTGAAGCAGAGTATATATATATTATGATCATTAATACACTGTTATGTTTAAGTAACAGTCTGGCATAATCTTGAGTTTCCAGGTAAAAAAAAGACAGGCTGTAGTCTACAAATTCTGTGAGCATAACAGTAAAAATGTGCAAAATTTTTCTAAAATTCAGTAAGTCATTCTTTCCCGTTCTTATCTGAATTTCAATGATGGGGTTTCGTTTTTTAGAAAACAAGCCATTTTTTTTTCTTCTTTTTCATGTGAATTCAGAGTTAAAAGGCTAAAGAACATTTCATTTACTTAGACACGCATACATGCTTCGTATAGCAATACATAATATTTGCTTCATACATGCATACATAATATATGCTTCATACATGCATACATAATATATGCTTCATACATACATATCTACATACATACATACTTACATACTTATCTAAATAATACATACATACATACATTCGTACATACATACATTCATACATACATACATACATACATACATATATACATACATACATAGACACACACAGATACATTTAGAAACCTACTATCACAATAGACACCTATATTTATACAAAAGAATATCCTCCTTATCTCTTTCTACCTTACACACACACACACACGCACACACACACACACACACACATTTACACATATTCCGACACACTCAAACAAGTTTAAACACTCATTCACATACTGAGAGAGACACATGCACGGATAACACAAACGCATGTACGTACGCATACGCCAACATTTACACTCACGTCCATAGATTTCAGATCAAAGATTTTACAGAAAGAGAAAGAGAACGAGAATGCGAGTAAACGACTTACGATCAGAAATAGAAATATATCATCGGGTGAAAGTTATGTGACTCACGGGTGTTAATGGTGTCTGCTATATACATCCGGTATGTATTCTGCCGCTATACATAGACATGACAATGTACGCGCGCGCGCGCGTGTGCGTACACACGTATATACATATATATTTGTGCAAGTTATATATATGTATGTATGTATGTATGTTTGTATATAAATATATGAATATACAGGTGTGTGCTTATGTGTTTGTATGTGTGCATATGTATGTATATGTGTATGTGAAAGAGAGAGAGAGTGAAAGAAAGAAAGAAAGAAAGAAAGGAAGGAAGGAAGAGACAGACAGCCGTACTCACAGACAGGCGGATTCTCAGAAAGACAGAGGGGGAAAAGCACACAACCAGACGTTTTTTGTCTCTCCAAGAAGTCATCACGTTTTCGAACATTAAAAGAGTGTTTAATTTTCTTCATTTATTTATTTATGCGCTGACATATGCTTGAGTGTGTACATACATACATAGATACATACATACATACACACACACACACACACACACACACACACACACACACACACACACACACACACACA
>NC_068993.1:49085414-49086451 GCF_001194135.2 Octopus bimaculoides
GTAGCTGTGTGGTAAGAAGCTTGCTTACCAACCACATGGTTCTGGGTTCAGTCCCACTGCGTGACACCCTGGGCAAGTGCCTTCTACTATAGCCTCGGGCCGACCAAAGCCTTGTGAGTGGATTTGGTAGACGGAAACTGAAAGAAGCCCGTCGTATATATGTATATATATATATATATGTATATATATATATATATGTATGTGTGTGTATATGTTTGTGTGTCTGTGTTTGTCCCCCCAACTTCGCTTGACAACCGATACTGATGTGTTTACGTCCCCGTAACTTTGCGGTTCGGCAATAGAGACCGATAGAATAAGTACTAGGCTTACAAATAATAAGTCCTGGGGTCGATTTGCTCGACTAAAGGCGGTGCTCCAGCATGGCCGCAGTCAGGTGACTGAAACAAGTAAAAGATTAAAGGAGAAATAGTTTAAATTTTCGGTGAGGATCAGAACAACTATACCTGGTTGAAAGTTCGGCTATATTGAGATTTTTATAAAAGAAAAAAAGATGCGGGAAGAAAGAGAAAAAGATAGAGAGAAAGAAAAAAATGTTTTTTGAGATTTCTGTGAACATTTGATCGTTTAAACCTTGATTTTACCTATTCGCTATTTTGGAGTTTTTATTTCCATAGAAGAAATCTATCCTGGGATGTCACGAATTTCACAAAATGAATCAGTGCAAGAACTGTGAGCTGCACCTAAAAATACATTTCAGAAAATGCTTCCTTACAGAGTAGAGGAACGATTCTGGAGCGGAGAAACCTGGTTAAATTATAAATAAGAAATAATTTTCTTCACTTTTCTTTTTCATTTTTTTTTTTTCGGACAGACATCATATTTCAAGAATGGTAGCATTGTGTGCAAAGCTTAAGTCATCAAGTTGTTTGAATTTCCCAACACCCTAATTGTGCATAGAGCCTGTCTATTTCTTTTATAACACATATACACACACACCCACACATACGGATGTGTGTAGTATGCCCACACACACACACACACACACATAAACATATATATCATATCATATATATATA
>NC_068993.1:49088961-49091792 GCF_001194135.2 Octopus bimaculoides
TGGGTAAGAATCTTGTTTCGCAATCGCATGATCCGGGTTTGACTCCACTCGTCATTACCTTGGTTGAGTTTCTTCTACCATAGCTCCGTATTGGCGCAAAAGACAAATAAGATAAACAGAAGACTATTAGAGGCTCTTCTTAGCAGCAGACTGAAATAAGCCATCTGGTTTAATACCATCACCGACTGACCCTTCAGTGCATTAGCAGTTTCTTATTTTGAAAAAACTTAAGTGTGATCTCTGGTCTGAAAACAGCTTAGAATTCCTTCACTTTCCGCCATCATTTTTCTCTTGAAGTTTGTAAACACATCAGCATGACCGCTGCCCTTTCAACACTGATTAAACCCTACAAACATAAATCTAATATTTGCATCGATAACTCGTTAAACAAAGGATTTTCCATATCGCTCCCTTTGTCTCTGTATTTCCATTCTTACTATTACAGCTTCTAAGCAATCTTCTGACCTGTTTGTAGCTTTCTAACAAATTCTTCATTTCTCCACTGCCTGATGGAAATATCCGAAATATTACTCTCTATTTCAGCTGATGTTTCATCAAGGCATCACTTAGTTACAAATTTCAATCTGATTCTTACTGAGACAGACCATAACTAATTGACCAATTCTAGTGACTACCATTTTGTTCCAAATTTAAGTTGGCTGAAGAGTTGGATGAATTAAGTTTAATTTCTTAATTTTATATTGATCATCTATTGATCATCTTAGAATATACTCGGCCGTTCGAGCAAAGTTCTTCAAAAGACTTTACGGATATGTTGATAAATTGTGGCCAATGTTTAGTGAAGAGAATACTATGTGTTTATGATAACCCAAGTGTATCTATCATAAGATGTCCAAGTTAAACTAATGAGACTGTTTACTTCTCACAGTCGTTATAACCATGTATTAAGTCACAAACGATCGAGGATCTCGCTTCATGAGCAAAATATTGGTCGTTTCTATAACTAATAGCTGCTTCATTGAACATGTTGTTTCACGCAAACTGAGAATTCGTATTTTATATAATGTAAATAAATTTGGTTTATCAAATGTGTTTTCGTCTGCAAATAACTTATGTTAAACATTGCTAGCTGGAAGGCGGCAAGCTAGCAGAATCATTACCGAACCGAGCAAAATACTAAGCAGCATTTCGTCTGTTTTTTACGTTCTGGATTCAAATCCCGCTGTGGTCGACTTTGCCTTTCATCCTTTCTGGGTCGATAAAATAAGTATCAGTTGAGCACTGGGATCGACCTAATCGACTTACCCCTTTCACTCGAAATTGTTGGCTTTGTGCTAAAATTTGGAACCAATTGTTGCTAGCTGGTTTTCTTGTATCTACCAGAATGACTTCAGTAACAAAATCGTTCTTTTCTTTTCGCACTTTTCAATTCTAGTACGGACACGTAGACTTGATGAAAAAACGTCATAAAAGATCACAGTAGATGTATCTATGTAGAGTTCAAGGAAGCGTTTGGTATTGGTTCTATCAAATAAATACCTTTTTTAAAAAATTTAATGGATGGAAGCCAAAGTACATTATTCGTAACGTGGACTCTGGAACTAGTGGGAATGAAAGAGTAAAATATCCTCGGAGAAGAAACCTATCTCGAATACCAGATGGTATTTGAAATCAGAACACTAAGATTTTCAACAAACTACGAAAATCATCCATACAATTCAGCCAATGGGATTGGAGCATTTAAAAAAAAAAAGATTTTTTTAGTTTTATCGATCCCGAGAGGATGAAAAGCATAGTTGGTCTCGGTGAGATTTAAACTCAAAGTGCTAAAAGTCGGAACAAATACCACAGTGCATTCAGATAGACGCCCCTAATAACTCTGCCATTTTGCCACTTTTCCCAAGACGCTGCATGCGTTTTTATTATCTCTTGATCTGTTGTTAAAGCATTTGACACCTTTTTTTTTTCTGCAGAGTTTTCTTCGTCTTTCGATATTGAACCGTTTAACCCAACAAGTGTTGATAGCAATCATTACATCTCATATCTATGCGGTCGCTTGAGAGATATTTGGCTGCTAATTCTAACAGGTTCAGTGTCTACACGGTGGCTTCTTTCTTAGCATTAATACCTACGTGTTTAACTGTTTGTCGGTTGCAATGATGATATATCTATTGTACCTGCCATTGATGTTGATGTTAACGTTTAACGCCATTTTGAACTTGGGACGACCAACCGTTCTTCCACCTTACAGCCTTGCTTCTTTTAAAACATTAGTGTGAGATTTGAGAAACATTTGGCTGTTAATTGTAACCAGTCGAGAAAAGAAGAGCATCTTACACTCTAGCATTCAGTCTCTCAAGAGTTACCTACTCCTCCAACAGGTACTTCACAACTTGATCTTCACGGCGTGGCAACACAACACACACACACACACACACACACACGCACACGCTCAACATACAAGACAACGCTCAGAAACACTCATAAGCTGCAGCTATATTGATAATTTAAAGGTTTCTTTTGTTTGAAAGAGCGTTTATTTATTTATTTAATTACCTTTTCTTGTGTTTTACTTCCTTTTTCTTTTATCTTCATGTTTTTTTGTTTTTTTTCCTTCTCGTTTTATTCAATTTCTTTCACCATTTCTTGATTATGTTTCTCAAATGTTAAAAGCGATAGGATCTTTGTCTTACTTTAAAACACTTTCTTATGGAATTCATCTAATTCTTCCGAAAATGGAATTTTACTTCCTGCATACTCAAACACACACTTATATATGCATTATATGCATGAGTGTGTATGTGTGTGTGTGTGTTTGTGTGTGAGTACGAGCACACGCGCGCGTATGTGTGTATGTATACATGTGTGTA
>NC_068993.1:49091928-49092651 GCF_001194135.2 Octopus bimaculoides
TATATATGTATATATGTATATATGTATATATACATACGTATATATATATATACACTTATATGTATGTATATATATACATACATATACTCATATATACATCTACAAATGTATATATATATATATATACACTCGCGCACATGCAGACACACACACACACACACACACATATATATAAATATGTATGAGTGTATATATGTGTGTGTGCTGTTCTAAGTTTATGTATGTATATGTATGGGTTGATATAGATGCATACACCATGAGTGTAGTCGCATATCATCATCATGGTCATGAACGCCGTAGTCGCCATCTTTCTTTTCCTCACAACACATTCATACATATTTTTAAAAAAACATATTCACACCTAGTTGTCTATACATACATGTGTATGTGTGTGTGCACGTGTGCGTGGATACGTGTGAATGTGTGTGTGTGTGTGTGTGTGTGTGTGTGTGCATACATATATTTGCACGTAAGTATATATATATATACATATATATGTATACAAGCATATACTGGAATATATATGTGTGTGTATGCTTGTACGTATATGTGTATAGTTCAATATACAGTTTTGTCAAGATAATGCCTCGCTAAACACACCATCTGCACTTATATACACAATATTAAATATATATAGACAGAGACACACTCGTTTGCACACACACACACACACACACACACACACACACACACACACACACACACACACACACACACACACAC
>NC_068993.1:49092834-49093776 GCF_001194135.2 Octopus bimaculoides
CACACACACACACACACACACACACACACACACACACACACACACACACACACACACACACACACGTACATGCACACACTGGCGAAGCATCAAGTTGTAATTGTTTTCCAAATTAGATTGCTAGAATATTCCACACCGAGTTTCCAATCATTGCGATTTTTTTTTCTTCTTTTGTTTCATTTTTCTTTTTCTTTTTTATTCTTTTTTTCTTTTTCTCTTTACGTTTTTGTCTTTTCTTTCAGTAGTTTTCTTTCTAATTCGCAATAACAATACTGTGAAGATTAGAATTTATATTGCATCTTCAGAAAAAGTAAGACAATATGACTGTATAGTCTAGCGTGCGCCAAGGGGCCGTGCTAAGCTTGCTGTTGTTTAGATCCAAGTCATCAACCCTGAACGACTAAATTCATAATTCAAAGGCGTTCCAGCCGTGACCGTCGCCGCCCTCTTTTTATATGTATATATATTTCTTCTGTATACCTATGTAATTTTTCATCTTATGTTTTTTTCACTTACTGGTTATTTTTCATGACGTGGGTCTATTATTTGAAAACTTGGTAGCTCTATGTAGCAGGTCGAAAAAAGCATAAAAGGTCCTTACTCGGTGTGCGTGTGTGTGTGTGTGTGTGTATGAACCCGGAACCGTGTGGTTGGGAAGCAAGCTTCTATATATATATATATATATATATATATATTTGCCAAGGGATGCCTTTTGCATCGAAGGTCGGCGATTGTCGTACGCTGAAGAAGGGAAATAACCCTGAAACTCGAGTACGTACGTATCGTAGATCAAGATGGGAAGGATAACTTCCCTTGGCAAATACAGACAGGACACAGAAGTGTGTCGATAGCCAGCTGGAGGAGATGTCCTCCTGGGGCTAAAAGCAACAATAACATCCACCCCTCGGGGTCAGCCACATTTAAGTGGCAAATATACTTCAC
>NC_068993.1:49094865-49095858 GCF_001194135.2 Octopus bimaculoides
TATATATATATATATATATATATATATATATATATATGCAGGGTAGACTAAAAGTTACCCGACAGTAACTCAAAATTTCATGAATTCTTCTGTAATTCTGTATTGACACGAATGGGAAAATGTGTCGCTCAAGAACTTCAATTTGAACAATTTTCATGATGTTTCATATTATAGATGCTTTTATTAAATTCGTTCACTTGTTAAACATAAATCTTGGAATTGAATGGTTTCGATTTACTGTCAGGTGACTTTTGGCCAACCCTGTATGTATGCGTAAATATATAAGAAATTTGCTTCCCAGCCAGACGGTCCCAGGTTCAGTCTCACTGGGCAAGCTTCTTAGAATATAGCCGCAGGCTGAGCAAACCCTTGTGAGTGGATTTGGGAAACAGAAACTGAAAGAAGCCCGTCGTATAATATATGTATTTATATATGAGCTTTCCTCACTCGTGAATTTCTCGCCAAAAACAACATGGTATCGCTTCTGCACCCGCCTTATTCACACGATTTAGCACCTGCGGCCTTCCATCTCTTATCCAAGATGAATATACAGCTCAAAGGTCGCCGTTTTGACACCGTTGTTAAGATCAAGGGCGAAATTATTCTTTAATTGTTGATTCGAGTTTTTATTATTTTATTCATGCGCCCTTTTCAAGCCTAGCCAGGCTCTTGGGCCCGGTTTCCTGGTTTCTATGGCGTATGTGTTCCCCACCAGCTTGACAGGACGTCAGTTCATCGCAGCGTTACTCAAGAAACAGGAAGAAAGAGTGAGAGAAAGTTGGAGCGAAAGAGTACAACAGGGGTCACCACCACTCCATGCCGGAGCCTCGTGGAGCTTTAGGTGTTTTCGCTCAATAAACACACACAACGCCCGGTCTGGGAATCGAAACCACAATCCTCCGACAGCGAGTCCGTTGCCCTAACCACTGGGCTATTGCGCCTCCACGTTGATTCGAGTAACAGTTCTAAAATTCTTTTTCCTTTATTTTCGTC
>NC_068993.1:49096714-49098768 GCF_001194135.2 Octopus bimaculoides
GGTGACGGTGGTGGTGGAGGTGGTGGTGGTGGTGGCAGCGGCGTGGTGGTGGTGGTGGTGGTGGTCGGTGGACGGAGCTGTCTACTCAGTGATGTGAAGAAGTTCATGAGATCGGTATGTGAGCAAACATATATCACTTAATATTATAGGTTACCGAAAATATAATTCAGTGTAGGTGGGTAAACTTACACGGGTGACTGCGCAACCTGTATTTATCTCTATACGTGTATACAGACGTACACGCTGATACACGCGCGCGCGCACACACAAATTTCGGTCGGGGAATTAGCAGAGGCGTTAGATCGTAGAACAAAATACTTCGCCATATTTGCTCCGCTTCTTTGCGCTCTCGGTTCAAATCCCGCTGAGGTCAACTATTCCTTTCATCCATTCGGAGTTGTTGCAAACAAAGGACCAGCTCACGATGTTACATTGTCGGAATCAGGCAAGATATTTAGGGCTATTTGCTTTAGGTATTTGAAACTTTGAGTTCTTGAGTTGGATGCTTAATACGTCACTCGGCTTAACACCACCGCCTGAATCCTTGCGTATCGTTAACGAAGTTTAAGCTGTTCCATACATAATGGCCTGGTCTCCGGCTGGAGGATTATGATCTTTCCATCCTCCTACCATTATTCTCTGAGGCCATGAAGGAAACAAAGTAAAAATGATGAGTACTTCCCTTCCCTTCCAGACAAAATGGTAAAATAATGCACACACACAAACACACACACACACACATATCATGCCACGCATAGAAGCGATGCACAGAACCAGAATTTTCTACTTGGGTCAAATATAACAAATCACTTCAAATTGTTGTTAGAGTATCCGCGTAAATAGACTCAGGATCAACTAGTCTATTCTGGCATCAGTCTTATAAATTATAAAGTCAAACTAAATAGTGATATTTTGAAATGATTTAATACGTACGTTTCAGGTCTGAGTAATATATAATAGGAAATGCATCGACTACACAAGACCTTTCTCAGTAATGGATGCATTTACTGCTCTGTATATCACGCAAGCCTGAGACGTACGTATTAAATCATTTGAAAATAACACTATTTCATTTGACTTTCTTATTACAATTATATCTACCTATATATATATGGGAAAAATAAGTGAATGAGTGGAAACTTTACCGGTGTGTTAAATAATAAGGCACTAAAAGAGAATGACTCTCCCCAGACACAACAATATATGTATGCATGTATGTATGTATGTGTGTGTATATATATATATATATATATATAACATATAGTAATGGTAAGACAACAAAAGAATGAAAGAGACCTCGATATTATATAAATAGAGGAATTTATTTGTAAATATAATATGTGAAAATCATTCGGTTGCCATATACATATTCCTATGATCTCATATATGTTGTCACTCAGACACTTTACTGTACCTAACCACCGCTTCTTCAGACGACAGAAATTAATATATTGAACTTTCTTTGTCTCAAGCAGTTCTCAGGCGCAAGAAGTTGAAGAAACGACGTATGTGAATAAATCAATTTGATATTTTACCTTTATTGAGTACAGTTTTTCCCGTTCATCAACGGGTATGTATGTGTGTATATGTGTGTATGTGTGTACATACGTACATACGTCCACGCTTACGCAGCCATATCACGTTGAAAGCACCGGGGTTCCAGTTCGATCACTGAAGTTAAACAACGTCGGGCCTAGTTAGTACAAGGTACTTATATAAGTGGCTGCTCGGGAAACCTTGGTACTGGAAGCATTTCACTATTTATATTGGCGTACACGTGGTTGGATGTTAAGAAGTTTGCTTCCCAACCTCATGGTTCCGGGTTCAGTCCTACTACGGTGGCACTTTGGGCAAGTGTCTTCTACTATAGCCCCGGGTCGACCAAATACTCGATTTGGTAGACAGAAACTGAAGGATACCCGTTGTGGATCTACATACATGCTCACGCGCACACACACACACATATTGATAGACAGACAGACAGACAGACAGACAGACAGATAGATAGATAGATAGATAGATAGATAGATAGATAGATAGATTATATGAATGTG
>NC_068993.1:49098778-49100100 GCF_001194135.2 Octopus bimaculoides
CCCCCCACTACCGGTTGACAACCGGTGTTGTTTTGTCTACTTCACTGTAACTTACATAACCATACTCGCTAAATGTAGCTTGTCATGACACCTTGTTACATAATAAAACCACTTCATTTCCTTCCGTTCAAAACTTCACAAAAAGTTTCGTTGATCACCATCTTCCCCCTAAATTTTTTCCTAAGACATTTGTTAATTCGATTTTCATTATTTGGAATGTGAAGCAACTTTCAATAACTTTTCATTTCCATGATGATTATTCTTATTTCTTTTATTTATTTTTTTTTTCCTTCATTTTCGGCATTCTTCAGTTTCAGAATCTTGTGCATTTTTCATGGTAAAACCGACAGATGCTCTCGGTAACAATTTCCTTCCTATCTTTTCCTATCAAATGTTCCCTGGGTTACCGTCAAAGGCTGCACGCTGATTCGTGACCTCCCGAATCATAGTTTGTCATTCAAAGATCCAGTTTCTTTGAAATTTCCCATTCAACATTTAATTGAATTCCTATGTGGTGTATCTCTCCAGTAATAAGTAGTAAATCTACTTATATATGTTAAAGTCTTCAATTCTACGAGACGCTGCACAGAATAAAAATTCTCTTCTGTTGTCACAATTTGCAATCGGTAAAAACATCTGGAAATAAATAATAATTCTTTCCACAATAGGCACAAGGCCTAAGATTTTTAGGTAAGGGCTAGTAGAGTACATCGATCCTAATGCTTAACCGGTACTTAATTCATTGATCCCGAAAAAAGTTGGCCTCGGCGTAATTTGTCCGTCGTGCTAACGGTTCTGCCATCTCGATGCTTTCTCCAATAAAATAATAATGATGTTAATTATAATTAATTGGCCAGTATTTTAAGAATATTAAGAATAACTGCCTGTTCGGCAAAAAGCGAGCAATAGATTAAGTACTAGGGTTAACAAAAAAAGAAAAAAATGGCTGAGGTCGACTTGAGCGACAAAACTCTTTAAGGCATTGCCCAAGTATCGCTGCAGTCTTATGACGGAAATAGTGAAAGAGGCAAAAGGTTAGGCAATATATATATATATATATATGTATGTATGTATGTATGTATGTATGTATGTATGTATGTATGTGTGTATGTATGTATGTATACGTGAATGCCTCAGCATGGCCACAGCTCATGAGCTGAAACTAGATAAAATGAAAACAAAAAGAAAAAATATGTATGTATGTATGCATTTATGCATGTATGTATGTATGCATTTATGCATGTATGTATGTATGCATTTATGCATGTATGTATGCATTTATGTATGCATTTATGTATGTATGTATGTATGTATGTATACGT
>NC_068993.1:49100384-49102473 GCF_001194135.2 Octopus bimaculoides
CGTGAAATATATACGTATATATGTATTATTTGTACGTATGTATAAAAGTATATGTATATGTATGCATGTATATATACACAGAGACAGAAATAGATAGATAGATGGATAGATAGATAGATACACATTTATTTTTATTCATACATTACATAAGCATATAGACACAAACATATATGTGTAAATACATATTCGTGCGTACACACACACACATATACACAGACGCGCATTTGTGTATATGTGTGGGTATATATATATATATATATATATATACACTATGTATGTGCGTGTGTGTGTGTGTGTGTGTGTATTTATATATACACATATATAAAGAGAGGGTGAGAAAGAGGGGGAGTAGTTAAAAAGAGAGAGAGGGCGAAGATGGCGCGAAATGAACCAACAGAGATGCGTACGTACAAGAATATAAATAGATGAAGAAGATAAATGCACTCGCATAAGCAATTATCCTAACATATTAATGTATCTTTGTTACTTTTGAATTAAAAATTGATAAACAATTCTAATTTTCATTTACGTCACTAAACAACAAAGAGAATTACATTATTGCGTTTAACAGTTCAATCCCGATCCACCCTTTGAGGTCGGCATGACTTTAAGATCCGTGTGTATGTCTGATGATGTTTTGCTGTTGCTGAGGCATCAAATCAAGGGAGGTAATTATTGAGAGATTCGTTTGCGAGTTCCGGTTAAGCCGGTAGTTGGACAAACCTTAAACATTCCAGCACATTGAATAATTAATTACTCGGCGGTAATTAATGTATATGAATATCATTAAAGAGTCAGCGAAGAAGCCTTTCTGTGGTCCCCGAAGGTTTTAGAAATAGCAGCCGTATTTCCTTTTAATTATGCACTACAGGCTTCGCTTGAATGCAGAGATCAGTACAATCCTTTCTACTATAGGCACAAGACCTGAAGCTGGTACTTAATTTATCGACCTCGAATGGATGAAAGGAAAAGTCGACCTCGGCGGAATTTGAACTCAGAACATAAAGACAAACGAAATACCGCTAAGCATTTCGCCCGGCGTGCTAACGATTCTGCCAGCTCACCGCCTTTTGAAGATCAATATAATAAAATACTACTGAAAGCTACAAATGGTTAATTGAATACGGCTATAGACATTCAATCGAAGAGAATAGGCCGTATTTTTCTCACTGACAGCGAAAACTCTAGGCAAAATGCTTGCTTCCCAAAAGTCAAGTCCACCAGGAATTAAGAACATTGTATTTGTGTAGTAATTGTTTATTCTCTCATCAACTCCAATCGAGAGGATCTGGGTTGAAAGACGTTCTAGTTCTGATCATCGCGTTTATTTGTGTAACTAGGACTGCTTATTTCAGTCTGTTCATCCATTTTAAAGGGGATATCCATCCGTTTATTTTTAATACGATTTATGGGTGAAGTTGGTTGTTGTTTGACGTATGCTGTTAAAGAAAAAGGTTTAAACGTGTGTTGTTCATGGCTGAAAACATCTTCGTTTTGGCAAATGCTTTGTGCATAGGAAGTTTAAAATGGAAAAAGCTGTTGCGCGAGCGTACTCACAGATACACGCACACACACAGACGCAAGTACACAAAAACACACAAACACACATTCAGACTTGCACACAACTACGAAAGTATAGAAAAACACACACATACACAAGCACATACGCACGCCTGCGCAGACGTACACGCATATACGCACAGACACACAGGGTTCGTAAACAAAAGTATAGTTCCGGATCACATTTGCAGAATGATGATGATGATGATGATGATGATGATGATGATGATGATGATGATGATGATGATGAAGATGATGATGATGATGATGATGATGATGATGATGATGATGATGATGATGATGATGAAGATGATGATGATGATGATGACGGCGATGACGATAACGACGACGACTACGACGATGATGACGGCGATGATGATGACGATGATGACGGAGAAGAAGAAGAAGAAGAAGAAGAAGAAGAAGAAGAAGAAGAAGAAGAAGACGGGAAGGAGGAGGAGGAGAAGGAGAAGAAGAAAAAGGAGAAGAAAAAGGAGAAGAAAAAGGAGGAGAAGAAGAAGAAGAGGAG
>NC_068993.1:49102693-49103574 GCF_001194135.2 Octopus bimaculoides
AAGAAGAAGAAGAAGAAGAAGAAGAAGAAGAAGAAGAAGAAGAAGAAGAAGAGGAAAAAGAAGAAGAAGAAGAAGAAACAATAACAGCAGTAGCAGCAACATCAACAACAACAACAACAACAACAATACAACAGCAACAAAAGCGAAACACTGCAAAACACTGCGAGTGGGAGGTGCAAATCGTGGCAATTCCTTCAACCCTTTATAGAAATAATGAATTCCTAAGAACATGCTTTGTGGAAATACTTCATCCGGGAGTCAAAATCAATTCGTAGAAAGCGGTTTTTGAGGGAGGTGGTCGTGGTTGGGGAGGGGGCGGTCGAAGTCGTTTGTGGTGGAGATGGCGGGGAAACCAGTGTTCAGGAAGGAGTACAACCAATCACAGACCACATGAATGTAAATAAATTACAATGATTAGGAACTGGTCTAACTTAATTAATTAGTCGTCATGGAGACTAAGTTTAATGTCTTTCGTTTGTTTTTCATCAATGTTCAATATCAATCTGACATATTTGTCTATCTGTCTGTGTGTCTGTCTCCCTGCCTGTCTGTCTGTTTATCTATTTATCAAACTATATATCTATCCTTCTGCATTATGTATGTATGTATGTATGTATGCATGTATGTATGTATGTATGTAAGTATGTATGTATGTATGTATGTATGTATGTATGTATGTATGTATGTATGTGTGTATGTATATGCATGTATGTATGTTTATATGTATGTATGTATGTATGCACGTATGTATGTATATATGTATGTGTATGTATATGTATGTATGTTTATTTATCAAACTATGTTTGTCCGTCTGCATCATGTCTATATGTATGTATGTATGTATGTATGTGTGTATTTGTGTATGTATATGTGTATGTATA
>NC_068993.1:49105421-49105843 GCF_001194135.2 Octopus bimaculoides
GTATGTATGTATGTATATGTATGCCTGTCCGTGTGTCTGTTATAGTTGTCGATTCCTTGGTTGTTTTATTATTGTTGTACTGTTTCAAAAGGGCAGACAATTCATCATTCTAGATTCCTCCAACCATTCCCCATCTCTTACCCTTCCCTTTTACCCCTCTCGTCCACTGTTTCCGGTCTGTGATCTGTTGCTGTGTTATAGTTTGCGTAAAACAGACTCATGGATGGGGGGGGTTCAGAGAAATCCACCCCACCCCTCTCTCTCTTTCTCTCTCACTCTTTCTTTTCTCTCTCTCTCTCTCTCTCTCTCTCTCTCTATCCATCTTTCTATATATCTCTCCCTCTTTCTTTCTCACACTACCCTCTCTCTCCCCCCTCCCCCCTCTCTCTATCTATCTATCTAACTATCTTTCTATATCTCTC
>NC_068993.1:49107076-49108249 GCF_001194135.2 Octopus bimaculoides
GCGCCACCACCACCACTACCACCACTACCACCACCACCACCACCACTACTACTACTACTACTACTACTACTACTACTACTACTACTACTACTACTATTGCTACTACTACTACTACTACTTGTTCTTTCATTCTTCATTTATTCTCGTTCCCCCGCCCCCGTCATTCCTCTTCTCTATTTCTAATAAAGGTGAGAACGCATTGACTCATTCATTCACTTACCCCACCCCGCTCCTGCTACTCCACTGTCATTCACTCCCTCATTCACAGAACATTACTGTTCCATTCTCGTTCGTTTTCACTTTTTTCTGTTTTTGTTCTTTTTTTTTTCTTTTTTTTCTTCTCCGCAAGAACACCTGGTCAGTCAAATATCCAGCGCTTATAAACTAACAGTTTCAGGCTACTGTCCATCCATCCATCCGATAAAAATACATTCTGGACTTTGGTCGTATTTGGACGAAGGTCAATTTTGCTATTATTTTGATCTTTTTTTTACATTCAGTTGTGTTTGACCACAATCTGCCTGTGTTTCTTGACCAACAACTCAAAATGATATACGTCGAAGACTTCAACTCTTCTCACGTTAACCTCTAGTAGTAGTAGTAGTAGTAGTAGTAGTAGTAGTAGTAGTAGTAGTAGTAGTAGTAGTGAGAATCATAACTAATCGTTTCTACTAAAAGCAGAAACCCTTGAAATTTGGTGGGGAGTAAGGTTAATCAATTACATCAAATTCCCCAGTACTTAACTGGTACTTATTTTTATCGACCCGGAAATCTGAAAAACAAAGTCAACCTCGGCGGAATTTGAACTCAGATGGTAAAGACGCGCTGAAATGCCACTAAATGCCACCTAGCTGCCTTCATAATAATAATAATAATAATGTTGTTGTTGTTCTTGTTCTTGTTGTCGTCGATGTTATTTTATTTGGCCGTGATGATCGAACAGACGTATGGCCAAAAGCAGGGGTTTTCAAACTTTTTGACTTGCGGACCCCTTTATATTTCAGGCTTTACCTTAGGGACCCCCTTATAAACACTTATGAAATTTATACATAAATATTTGCTTAAAATAACATATTTTTACATTTATTTATTTAACAGTATTTAACAAAATAGGTTTATTGTCAATTAAAAGATTTCGATTAAAAAACATATAAGCGTAGGAGTGGCTGTGTG
>NC_068993.1:49108439-49111544 GCF_001194135.2 Octopus bimaculoides
ATGTATATATATATATATATGTATGTGTGTATGTGTTTGCGTGTCTGTGTTTGTCCCCCCCCCACCAACATCGCTTGACAACCGATGCTGGTGTGTTTATGTCTTAGCGGTTCGGCAATAGAAACCGATAGAATAAGTACTAGGCTTCTAAAGAATAAGTCCTGGGGTCGACTTGCTCGACTAAAGACGGTGCTCCAGCATGGCCACAGTCAAAAGACTGAAACAAGTAAAAGAGATATATAAAATCAAATTGCCCATAAAAAGTATTTGCTGTTCACGGACCCCCTGCCTTGTCCTTGCGGACCTCCTGTGGTCCGCGGACCACAGTTTGAAAACCCCTGGTCAAAAGCATTCCAGCTGCAACTGCCAAATCTTGTTTTGAAGTATGTGCCAAATGTGTCCTTTCTTTCAGAAAGTAATGTGCAACTTAAAGGAAATTTGACTGGCCTTTCTAGCAAAACTGACTGCTCACACAGTCTCGCGCTAACACCGTCACTGTTGTTACAGCTATTGTTGTTGTTGTTGTTGTTGTTTTTTGTTCCTTTTTTTTTTTGTTGCTGACAATGGTGTTCCTGTCGTTGCTGGAGTCACCATTGTTGCCGTAGTTGTAATTGTTGTTATTGTTATTGTTGCTGTTGTTCTCATACGAGTTGTCGCCACCGCGTTTTTCCTTTCCTTTTTTTTTATTTTTTCTTTGGTAGCTGTTATTGTTGCTGTCGTCATTGAATTCTCAGTATAAGCTCCACTTCCTTTTCTTTTTCTTTCGTTTTCAATACACCCCTCAACAACACATACAAATATGCACGCACGCACACACACACACACGCACACACACACAAACTCACGCGGTGGACCACTTTTTAGCCACTCCCTGTAATGTCTTCGTCATCTGTCACCCGTCTGACAAAAGAAACCATTATTATCATTATTAGGGCAGCGGATTGGCAGAATTGATAGAGCGTCTGACAAGATTAGTTCCGGCTCATTACGTTCTGAGTTCAAATCTTGTTGAGGTCAAATTTGCCTGTCATCCTCTCCTCGTCGATAAAACAATGTGCTACTCAAACGGAAGGGTTAATGCAACTGACTAACCCTACAACCCTCGAAACTGTTAGCCTTGTGTTAAAACAATAATCAATAATGTTAATACGCTAACTTTTCGTTTTTGTACGTACCTGTTGTGTGCGTCACACTTCAAAGAAGTGGCAAAGCGAGAGAGAGGAGGACAGAGAAGAAGTAAGACAGAGAGAGAGAGAGAGAGAGAAAGGGAGAGTGAGAGAGAAAGGGCGAGTGAGAGAGAAAGGGAGAGTGAGAGAGAAAGGGAGAGTGAGAGAGAAAGTAAATGATTTAGAGAGAAAGAGAGAGAGTAAGTGAAAGAGACAGTGAGTGGTGACAGCGTTCGTTTTGTGTTTTTAACTGTTTCAGAGAGGACGTAAGAGAGAAAGAAAGAGAGTGAGAAAGAGAAAGTGAGAGAGAAAGAGAGAGAGTGAAAGAGACAGTGAGTGGTGAGGGTGTTCGTTTTGTGCTTTTAAATGTTTATCACATCGCAAGAAAAGTCGATACATAGATACATATACACATTGTTAAATCAAAAGCGGGAGAGAAGAGGGACGCAAAGGAAGTGAAAGAGAAAGTGAGAGAGATAGTAGATACATAAATATAAAGAAAAGCCATCCATAGATACACACAGCAAATATTGGATGTCAATTTAACTTTTCATTACTACACGAGGATAAAATTAACTCACAAATGGCTGAGTACTCAACAGACATGCATAACATTAATGTAGTTCTCAGGGAGATTCAGCCTCACACAGAATATATGTACATGCGACAGGCTTCTTTCAGTTACCATCAACCAAATTCACTCACAAGGATTTGATTGGGTCGTGGTTATAGTAGAAGACTCTTGCTCAAAGTGTCACGCAGTGGGACTGAACTCAGGACCATGTAGTTGGGAAGCAAGCTTTTTACCACACAGTCAATTAATTTTCATTTCTTTACGTAACGTTTATACAGAAAAGTGAGTGGTAGCCAAGAAGAGGCGGTCGAGCAACACAGAACAAAATTTCTTAAAGGATATTTGATTATGAGTCCTTTTTGTTTCTAAATTTATTATTATAATTTCCAGTGATTACACCAGCTACACCATTGGAAACCGAGATTCAAAGATACTGCATTAAGAAATAGGAAGTGGAACAAATCACACATTTACAGAAAAAAAGCAAATATTCTTACGTCCATTCGGATGAATATATTTTTAAAGGAAATCATATCACAAGATGGTCAAGATAGAACCGACAACGCAAGAGCATGCGTGCGTGTTTGGTAACAAGACACATATATACCTCAAAAGTTGCATCATAATCAGTTTCGTCGACGTATTTTTCATGTAAAATGCTAAACAAGTATTCATGTATATTAAGAAATATTTGGGGCGATGACATTTGTTATCTGCACTGAAAGAATAAACGGAGAGAAAATTTATCATGTACGATAGGAAGAAAATATGCGTGATTTTTGCCTAGTAAGCTATAGAACGTTTAGTTTGGAGAATACACATACATTCGCACACATTTACACACAGGTATTATATATATATGCTGTCCCCTACCCATCTCTCCTCCTTCCACGTGACCGGTGTCCGGCCAGCAATGATCTTTCTTTCTTGACCTGACTGCCGACCACCAGCACCTCTTATGTCCATCTCCTATGTTCCTGCCTCTAGGCTTTCACTTCATAGACGCCAGCTCAATTTGATTCGTTCTCAGTCGAAAGACACCTGTTGTTAGTTTTTGTTGCGTACCATGTTCTCCGCTTTTTTATTTTTTCTGCCTTTGTTGCTGTACACATTCGCTAGCTTCCTTACAAAGGAGTCTAATGCTCTTAGCTTAGACTTTTTGGGGGGCAGCCAGATCGATCCATCTCAAGTGTAACTGCCCGAAATGGTCGTGACTTCTGGAACTTGACTGAGGAAAGAAAGCTACGAATGACCCGTCTTTTTTGCCTGTCTGTCCGTCTTTGTATCGTCTATCTGTCCGAATGTTTTAATGTCGTCTATTGCGTTATTGTTCCATTTATATATATATATATATACATATATATA
>NC_068993.1:49111638-49112340 GCF_001194135.2 Octopus bimaculoides
ATATATATACACGACGGTCTTCTTTCAGTTTCCATCTACCAAATCCACTCACAAGGCTTTGGTTGGCCCGAGGTTATAGCAGGAGACACTTGCCCAAGGTGTCACGCAGTGGGACATATATAAACATATAGAAGCATGCATTCATTCACATACGAACCTATATTCATTACATCTAGTCGTAGATGCACACATAGACACGCATACATACACACACTACATACACACATATATATCCATAATAACAAATATACATTCTTATATATATATGAATACGTGTTGATTCTTACAGGTATAAATATATGACTAATGCACATACATGCGTAAACGTATATATAGTGCAAACATGAATAAACTGATACATAAATTCATACAAAAGTATATACATTCGTAAATGCGTACATACCCCCATACATACATACATACTTACTGATTCACACTAGGCATTGCCACTGTAAAGCGCATACACTTAGAGTTTCATTATTGAATTTTTGTGTACTGATTATGGATTAACAAAGATTCTGGTTCCAACAACAACTCTAAAAACGGAACTTTACGCGCTAAACTTAGCAAATAAATACATACATGAATAAGCGCACTGAAATACAGTCACACATACATACACATTCATATATTTTCTGTGTGTTGGGGGTGTATGTATATATGTATGCATATGCATAAATGTATATGTATATATATATATAT
>NC_068993.1:49114425-49123973 GCF_001194135.2 Octopus bimaculoides
ATAAAAGAAATTATTATTATTATTATTATTATTATTATTATTATTATTATTATTATTATTACTCTCTTTACTCTTTTTTACTCGTTTCAGTCATTTGACTGCGGCCATACTGGAGCACCGCTTTTAGTCGAGAAAATCGACCCCAGGTCTTATTCTTTGGAAGCCTAGTACTTATTCTATCCGTCCCTTTTTGCCGAATCGCTAAGTTAGGGGACGTAAACACACCAGCATCGTTTGTCAAGCGATGGTGGGGGGACAAACACACACATACATATATATATACATATATACGACGGGCTTCTTTCAGTTTCTGTCTACCAAATCCACTCACAAGGCTTTGGTCGGCCCGAGGCTATAGTAGAAGACACTTGTCCAAGGTGCCACGCAGTGGGACTGAACCCGAAACCATGGGGTTGGTAGGCAAGCTGCTTACCGCACAGCCACTCCTGCGCCTATTATTATTATTATTATTATTATTATTATTATTATTATTATTATTATTATTATCATTATTATTAAGGCCGCGAACTGGCAGAATCGTTAAGCACGCCGAACAAAATGTTTACTGGCATTTCGTCCATCCCTATCTTGTCACTTCCAATTCCGCCGAGGTCGACTTTTACCTTTCATCCTTTCGGGGTCGATAAAGCAAGTAGCAGTTGAACACTGGGGGTCAATGTGTAATTGACTTACTCCCTTTCCCGAAATTGCTGGCCTTGTGCCAAAATTTAATATCATTATTATTACTATTAAAGCGGTAAGCTAAGCAGAATCGCTAGTGCGTCGTACAAAATGCTTTGCGGTATTTCCTCCTGCTCTTTACGTACTGAATTCAAACCCTTTGCCTAGCATCCTTCTGGATTCGATAAAATACGATGCCAGTCAAGAACTAATTAGGTCGATATAGTCGACTAATTTACTGCCCCTAAAATTGAAACATATCATCATCACCATCATCATCCTCATCCTCATCATCATCATCAGCGGCAGCAGTAGTAGTAGCAGCAGCAGCAGCAGCAGTAGCAGTAGTAGTAGTAGTAGTAGTAGTAGTAGTAGTAGTAGTAGTAGTAGTAGTAGTAGTAGTAATAGCAGCAGCAGTAGTAGTAGTAGTAGTAACAATGAGAAACGTATTTTTTTGTTTGTTTTTTACTTTTTCTTTTATTGGAAACCATGAAATAGAAACAAAGCAAAGTTTTCTTTTGTATGACTATAACAATTTCTTTGAAGGTGGAATTCTGGGTCCTGAAGCCGAGCCAGCTTTTCACCTATTTATTTATTCATTTATTTATTTATTTATTTATTTATTTTTCAGAGTCGGCTCAAATATCGTTAAAGCATCAGATACTTTCTTACCAATTTTTGTTGTTGTTGGTACCGTGTTACTGTCATAATAAGTATTACTAACGATTCCGTATTGGTGAAGGTGCGGTCGTGTTTGTCTTGGTGACAGAGATGTTGTTTTGTTTTTCTTGGGTTTGTTTTCTGTATTTCTGTTTGTTTTTCGTTTTATTTCTATTTCTATTATTTTCTATTCTATAACCACCGCCGCCCCTCCCTCCTCTCTCTCTCTATCTCTCTCTCTCTCTCTCTCTCTCTCTCTCTCTCTCTCTCTCTCTCTCTCTCTCTCTCTCTCTCTCTCGCTCTTATTACTATTATTATTACTATTATTGTTATTATTATTTTACTTTACCCCCGAATTTACAGCCAAATCATCTGAAGCGACAAAAATCCAATGATATCAATTACTTCCCCTGCAGTAGAACTCTTCATTAGAAGGTTATGAAAAAGATTTTAAGGCCTTAACGACGAAAATGTTCTTTTTCCTTTGCCTCTAATGGTCTGAGCAGCTGGGCTTCACTTTATTTGCGTGTAAAACGATCGCCGTAAAACATACTCACAGAATAAAGAAGTGAACGAGTTCAAACACAAACACATGGACACATCTATATATATACGTACACACAAATACCATAAACGCAACACGTCCACTCTCTATATATATATGCATGCAAACATGTGTGTGTATGTATGCGGGTAAGAACAGAAAGAAAACCACCCGAGATGAAGATAAAAACCTATCTAAGACACCGCCTCATATACCCGTTACATACAGCCACTTTAAACAAACACATCATACGTATTATATATACGAGTAAAGAAAAAAAAGGGAGCAAATGTTTTAACGTGAACGGCAGGCCACCGGTCGAGATGCTTTCCACCGTATAGTTCGGTGCGTCTTTATTCTTGTTTGAAATTCCGTCAATGTGGAATTTTTTCCTTTTCATCATACACCGAGAAGTCGATGAATTAAATATTCAGCAGTGCATTTAATGAGATGTTCACAGCTGGCTGAGAGTATTTGACTACCAACGAGAAGGGCGATGGTTCGAATCTAATTGGTAACAGTGTCCTTCAAGAAGGATTTTTCATTTACATTTATTTATCTACTTGTTTCAGTCATTAGACTGCGGTCATGCTGGGGCACCACCTTGAAGGATTTTAGTCGAACGAATTGACCCCAATGCTTATTTTTTTTTAAAGCCTGGTACTTATTTTATCGTTATCTTTTGCCGAACTGCAAGATTACGGAGGATTTAAAGACACCAACTTCATTTGTCAAGCGGTGGTGGGAAACTCACACACACACACAACTGGATTCTTTCAGTTTCTGTCTACCAGATCCACTCACATGGCTTTGGTCGGCCTGAGACTATAGCGGATGACACTTGCCCAAGGTGCCAGAAAAAAGTGTAAAAAAGTGTGAAAAAGCTATAAGGGCAAAACACGTCTATATGCGCACATTCTCGCATGCACGCACGCACACACGTCTATATACGTACGTAACCGCACACACGCACACATCCACAAGCGCGCACAAAAGGTTCCATGTACACGTCTATAGACGCACAGGAAAAAAAGCAGGGTGGAAGGGAGAATACAGAAAAAATATGTGTAAAAAATATACAAAACAATATCTCTATAAATATGTAAAAAAATATATAAAAAATATATAAGAAATCTAAGTAAAAAGTATAGAGATAACTCGGAGTTTTATCATGGCTATCGAATAATTGTCATATATTACATATATGTTTGTGTGTGTGTGTGTGTGTGTGTGTGTGTGTGTGATTTATTTTTGTTGCTGAGAATAATATTAATAAATTTTAATTAATTAAAATTTCTAACACTGACATTTACGTACCTAGGGTATTTTCTCTGTAAGACATAGCTAATAGCTGAGGAATAAGTACTAGAAATTATTGTTGCTCGCTACATGCGAAAGCTCGTTTAGCAAACCTCTTTCGATTCTGGTGTGTAATTAAGTTTAATTTAATTTACATAGTTAATGTCCAGGAGTGTGTGCGACGAACCAGTCGTGCATGAACGTCATATAATCATACGGACACGTCACTTCCTAAGAATCTGAAGACTTGTGACTATGTCAGAATTAAACTCTGTTGACAATAATAGCAATAATTATACTCTCTAACATTTAAGAAAAGGACGCACTGTATTTTATCGGCTCCGGAACGATAACATGCAAAGTCGATTTCGGCGGGATTTGAGCTAGTAATGTAAAGAACCAGAACGAATACCACAAGACACTTTAACAGACAGTTTAATAATCTTGTTAACCCAATAATTTTTTTATACTGTAATCAAAGGCGTACTAGGAGGTGAGTTTATCGATTTTATCCCCCCTCCCACTACTTAATTGGTATATTATTTTATCAATCATAGAATGATGAAAAACAATGTTAACATTGGTGCCAATTTAAAGCCACACATGATGGAATGTAAATAAATACCGCAAAGTACAATGTCTGCAGTCCATTCCGGTCGAAACATTGAACTTAGGCTTTTTTGCCTCATAAAAAGCTTTCGAGCAAAATTGTAAAAGTAATGTCATATCTTTTTGTAAACTTTTTCTTTTTCCGCTGTTTCAGTCATTAGACAACATCCATCCGTCCATGCTGGTGCACAGCCTTGAATAATATTTTAGTCGAATGAATCGATCCCAGTACTTAGTTTTTTTAAGTCCTGTACTTATTCTATAGGTCTCTTATGCCGAACCGCTAAGTTACAGGGACGTAAACACACCAATACTTGTTGCTAAGCAGTTGTGGGAGACAAGCACAAACACACACACACACACGTGCGCGCACGTTTATATATACGACAGGCTTATTTCAGTTTCCGTCTACCAAATCCACTCACAAGGCTTTGGTTGACCTGAGGCTATAGTAGAAAGCACCTGCCCAAGATGCTACGCAGTGGCAATGAACCCTGAACCATGTGATTTGGAAACAAGCTCAACAACTTTGAGGGGAATACGAAGTCGATTAGATCGATCTCGGTCCTCCATAGGTGCTTATTTTATCGACCCCCAAGAGGATAAAAGGTAAAGTCAACGTCGGCAGAATTGGTACTGAGAATATAAAGAATCATAAGAAATGTCGATTAACCTTTTTTTCCGATGGGTTAAAGATTCCGCCAACTCATCTTGATGTAGTTGATGAAACATTCCAATTGATTAAAATACCTTAGTAATGAGATGAATTAGTTACTAAAAACTAGGTTTGGGTTAAAAAGAAAACGTTATATTTAATTAGAATTAAATATAAACTGCAGTCTGAAGTGAGTCTGATCATTCATTAGCAGTATGCTGACAATTCCAGACTAGTTTCGTAGTGTTTAAACCTCATTAGCATAGGCACCAAGTCTGACAAGGATTAATCGAGGAGTGAAGAGCAAAAATTGACTTCGACGAAGATTTCAATTTACAAAATGTCAGATGATATACTGCATTTTGGAAGGCATTTTTGATCGTCTCTCGAACGATTCTTCCAATCCAAGCTTTTTATCATCACCCATTTCTATGAGTGAAAGGTGATGGTGCGAAACTCAAATAAACAAAGAACTTCGTTAAAGAAAAATGAGAGGGAAAGAAAAAAAAAGCATGTATGTAGGATTATATGATTTGTATGTCAATATTTATAAAGATGTTAAGGTAGCGAGCTGGCAGAAACGTTAGCACGCCGGGCGAAATGCTTAACGGTATTCCGTCTGTCTTTATGTTCTGAGTTCAAATTCCGCCGAGGTCGACTTTGTCTTTCATCCTTTCAAGGTCGATAAATTAAGTACCAGTTACGCACTGGAGTCGTTATAATCGACTTAATCCTTTTGTCTGACCTTGTTTGTCCCCTCTGTGTGTAGCCCCTTGTGGGCAATAAAGAAATAAGAAACGTTAGCACGCCGGGCGAAATGCTTAGCGGTATTTCATGTTTTTACATTCTGAGTTCAAATTCCACCGAGGTCGACTTTGCCTTTCATTCTTTCGGGGTCGATAAATTAAGTACCAATTGCGTTCTTGGGTCGATCTAATCGACTGGCTCCCTTCCCCCAAAATTTCAGGCCTTGTGCCTAGAATAGAAAAGAATATTTATAAAGAAAGTGTTCTAGCGTCCAAAACTAACAAAATATTATGCATCTTTAAAAGCAAGAAACAAAACACATTTGTTTATGATTACATAACGTTACGAAGTTTAAGACACCAATAATCTATCAGTCTAAACACGATTTCTTGTTTTATGACCTTAAAGAGGCCAATACATGCCAAACCAAGCTAAACCAAGCAATGTCTGGCATTGTTGAGAAAGAAGTTAAATTTCTTCTCCACGAAAAAAATAATAAAAAAGAAGATAGATTAACAGGAGGTTGGGTGAGGAAAATGAATACATGGAACACCACACGTCCACCTTAAACAAAAAGATGGGAATGGTTTAGGGTGGGATGGAGTTGACTTTTATTTTTATTATTTTCTTTTTTTAAGGGGTTAACAAAAAGGAAGCAAAACTAAAAACGAGAGGAAGATTAGCATTACATTAGTTTTAAATGTTTATTTATTTTTTTGTTTTAAGGGGTTAACAAAAGGAAGCTTAGAAAAAAAAAAGGGAGCGGAAGATTAGCATTATTTTATACGTTATATTTTCCGTTTGGTTATTTTTTGATTGATTTATTTATTTGTGTGTTTTAAGGGGTAATATAATATAAAAGAAGGGCTAGAGAGATACATGTTTGTATTTTTTTTTATTTGTTCATTTATTTTGTTCTTTTTTTTGGGGGGGGGAGTAAACAAAAGCTTCCTCGATTTTTTTTTCTTTTGCTGATGATGATATTGTATTTACCATTATTGTGCCTTACCAGAAGAAAAGCAAAAACAGATAAAGGCATCTGGAGAGAATGTGAGGTTGTTCTTGGACTGTTGTTATTGTTTTATATATTGTATTTTGTTGCTGTTATTCCTGTTTCTTTTTTTTTTGTTGTTATTGTTGCTGCTGTCGCTGCTGCTGTTATCATAGCTTTTTGTTGTAGTTGTTGTTGTTGTCTTTTCCGCCACCGATGACGAGATCGAGTGAGAGTCTATAATTTTCGGGACTGATACCCAGAAAAATAAGAAAGAAAGAAAGAATTCAAAAACAAACAAATAAATAAATAAATAAATAAAATGTAAAGGAAAACAAAACAAAACAAAAAAAATATAAATGAAATGAAATAAAATAAAATAAAATAGAACTGGAGCGATGAAAGATATTTTCTTCTGCATCAGAGACAAATTCTTCAGTGAAGGGTAAAGTGAAATTACTCACTTTACCCTGGATCACAACTAAAGTAGGAGGTTTTTCTGATCGCTGGTTTCTGTGTGTATGTGAATGGTATACGTACATACATAGATACATTAATATATATATATATATATATATATATATATGCACATTTGGGTCTATCCGACAATACATGTGTGTGTGTGTGTGTGTGTGTGTGTGTGTGTGTGTGTGAATATTTGCATCTAGTCACGTATACACATACATGTATACACGTTCACACACACGTATACACATTCACACACACATGCATATATACGCAACATATTTCTGCAAGCATATGTGTGTGCGTGTTTATGCGCGAATACAAACGCGTTTATGCGTGAATACATTTGTGAATACGTACATGTGTGTGATTATAAGTGTGGATATATGTCTCTCCCTCCCTCTCTCCCCCCTCTCTCTCTATATGTATATACATATACATATTTATGTATATATACATATATAAACATACATTTTATATGTATGAACATAAAGGCATATATATATATGCACATATTTATACGTACTTATATGTGCATATATATATATGTGTGTGTGTGTTTGTGTGTGTGTGTGTGTGTGTGTGTGTTTGTGTGTGTGTGTTTGTGTGCGTGTGTGTGTTTGCGAGCGTGCGTTCGAGCGCATATATATGTATGTCATGTGTACGTTTTACTGTACGAGTTATCTTTCCATTGGTCTGTCATTTCTGTAAAAAAAGGGACCAATCTATCTGCTATTCACCATCGTATGTCGTTCTCACTCACAACACGCCCGGAGACGAAATTTGCAAATCAAGCTGTTTTTTAAAAAAGAAAAAAACAACTTTATTTTTCTTTTCAAATATATTGACTTAATATTTGTTTTTTTGCTTATATATATTTTTTTTTCTTTTTTTTTTATATATATATGGGGCGGCATTCTGAAAGAACAAATAGTGTTCTCTTAAGTTTTCCTGTAACCAATCCAGTTGTGGCAGAATTTGTACGACGTCTGCTAAGGTATTTATGCTATTATGCATTATTTTTTGTTGCTGCTGCTGTTGCTACTACTGCTGCTACTGCTGCTTCTGCTGTTTAGTCCAAGTTTAGTGTTGATCGAAAACACCTATGAGCAAAAACTGGTGTTCAATCCGTTCCAGCTATTCCTATTCTGTCTTCTACACAGATACGAGTGAACCTAGAACTACATTACGTAACATGCCCATTCAGTAGGATGTGACTCGAGAGGGATTATGCTGTTATTTCTAACCAGTCAAGCAAACTGAGTACAGGCTCTTCTGCTGGTTCATTTTTGTATTCGCTATTGTTGTTGTTCTTGTAGATTAATTCTAAATCGGCTTTAGTCAAGCACAAGTATGGTTGATTGTATTCCAGTTCTGATCATCCCGCCTTATTTCCCGCCGTAGTGTAGCCATGACTCTACGTCCTTATTTCGTTCAAGATGTTAAGGTGTTATTTGAGCGAGATATAGCTTTGCTGCTATTTCTAGTAAGTTGAATAACTATTTAGAAATGGCACTTCTCAAACGCGGCTCCCAGGACCGCGTGTATATGTCTTCCCTCTATATATATATACAGCCCCTAAAGAAAAATCCAGGGTATAGATCTGAACAGACCCAAATCCTGGATATCAAAAAAGGTTGAGGAACACTGGTTTAGAGAGTTTTAGTTTTAGGAGTGGGAGTGTGGTAAGTAGCTTGCTTACTAAGCACATGGTTTCGGGTCCAGTCCCACTGCGTGGCACCTTGAGCAAGTGTCTTCTACTATAGCCTCGGGCCGACCAAAGCCTTGTGAGTGGATTTGGTAGACGGAAACTGAACGAAGCCCGTCGTATATATGTATATATGTGTGTGTGTGTGTGTGTGTGTGTGTGTGTGTGTGTGTGTGTGTATGCGTGTGTATATGTTTGTGTGTCTGTGTTTGTTCCCCCAACATCGCTTGACAACCGATACTGGTGTGTTTACGCCCCCGTAAACTAGCGGTTCGGCAAAAGAGACCGATAGAATAAGTACTAGGCTTACAAAGAATAAGTCCTGGTATCGATTTGCTCGACTAAAGGCGGTGCTCCAGCATAACCACAGTCAAAAGACTGAAAGAAGTAAAAGAGTAAAACAGTAAAGCGGTTACTATGTTTGGAAAAAACACGGAATTATTACGGTTGAAATATTTTTCATCATAGATCTGCTTTATTAGGACTGTCGAACCAAGAAATAAAGGTCAGGCTTGGCGGAACACCGGCCACGTGGAAGGAGAGGAGCGGGAAAGAGGTCAGAGGGATTGGAGAATTAGGGAGGGACGAGAAAGAGAAAAAGAAAAGAAAGGGACAGAGTGAGGTACAAGGGAAGTAAAAGGGGAGTGGAAGTGATGAGAATGAAGAGAAGGCCAAGAAATGTGAGAGAGGTGGAGCGAGAAAAGCGAAAAGAACGAAGAAAATGTGAAGGGGACTAAAAGAAAGAGTAAAAGAGTCGTACAGAATATATATGTATATATATATATATACTTGCATACAGGAGACCAATGTCGGATGTTTTGTTGTTGCTTGTCACGTTCTTGTTCCGTTTTTTGTTTTTTTTCTTTATATATATTTATATATATTGGCGTAGGAGTGGCTGTGTGGGAAGTAGCTTGCTTACCAACCACATGGTCCCGGGTTCAGTCCCACTGCGTGGCATCTTGGGCAAGTGTCTTCTACTATAGCCTCGGGCCGACCAAAGCCTTGTGAGTGGATTTGGTAGACGGAAACTGAAAGAAGCCTGTCGTATATATGTATATATATATATATACTTGCATACAGGAGACCAATGTCGGATGTTTTGTTGTTGCTTGTCACGTTCTTGTTCCGTTTTTTGTTTTTTTTCTTTATATATATTTATATATATTGGCGTAGGAGTGGCTGTGTG
>NC_068993.1:49125909-49127713 GCF_001194135.2 Octopus bimaculoides
TGTGTGTGTGTGTGTGTGTGTGTGTGTGTGTCTCTGTGTGTGTGTGTGTGTGTAGTATACTGTTCTGTGATGATAAGACAAAAAAAAAAGGTACTCCATCTGGTGAGAGATAAATATTATTTAATAAACACAATATGTGTTTTTATGTGCTACTATTAGTTTCATGTGCTGAGAACATGCTAGACATGTTTAGAAATACTGTCTGGCATATTCTCAGCACATGACACTAATTGTTGCTCATAAAAACATCTCCTGTCCTTATTAGATAAATATATACTACCAAATCTACCCATTTACGATGGAGGCATAAAATGAGGGACGGAAGTCATAGCAGCAGTATGTATTGAGAAATGTGTAAATGGACTTGATAGATTATTGGGTGATGTCTTAGAGAAATCACATTATTGTTGGTTATGCAACATTCTATTGCAGCTATATGACATGTGTTGGCGACTAAATGACATGTGATGGTGATTCACTCCCGAACTGAAATAGGCTCCCAGCCTCTGTAACATGAATGCTTCTGTGGACCACACCTAACAAAAGCCAGACCTTTTTTCGACCACTGCATTAAAAGTACAAAGAAAAAAATATTATTCAGATATACTTTTATTTTAATTGTTTACACTATTTTACGCTTGTTTATACTCTCATACTTTCTAAGTTCACAAATTTCTATATTTAAATTATGAATCATATTCCTTTCGATAATATCAATATGATTACGAAACTTCTTTGTAGACGATATTTTTTGTTTGGTCGACACTAATTTTCAAATTACTGGAGGTCCGTTGTTCTACTCATAGCAATGTATAACTGGACATGTGTAAACATGGGAGTGGGTAAAAATACAACTACACGATCTAAAGTCTGGCCCTACGTCTTGTTTGTTGTGAATGTGCGAGCGGAATATTTAGGAATTTGCCATTCTACAATGGAAAATAATGGGATAGTATCGCAAATCTAAACCCTCTAAATTAACGAACTACGCGGGATGTGGGATCCAGAGTTAATCCTCGTCGGCGGAATTTTAACAAAAAAAAAAAAAATCAAAGGTGATTTATTAATACAAAGCTTAATATCCACTAAATAATCATACTTTTTCAATTTTTTTTGCGCTAAAAACCTTGCTGGTTAACTCCTTCGTAATCTCGAAAACCACCGTGGCCATGAAGAGGGCTCAGACAGACAGAATGGACAAAACGCCCATTATAGTGTGTGTATGAGTCGCTAAAATAGTACCAGTTGAGCACTGAGGGGTCGATGTAATCGACTTACCACCTCCCCCGTAATTGCTAGCCCTGTGCTAAAATTTGGAACCAGTATTAGAATTAAACAGCTGACTAAAAGCCTGATCCAGTTATGGTTGTTGAGATGTCACTGCAGTGCAACTAAATAAATGAGTTTCAAAGTTTTGGAGATGTGAGATAATTTGGTAGATTTCAATTCGCTAAATTATTGTGGATTAATATACGCACATACACGCGCGCGTGCACGCACAGACATACATAAATACATATACACACAGATACACACACACACACATATAATGTATGGTATATATTATATTATATGTCATATGCGTATGTGTATGCATGAGCGTGGATATGTGCTTAAGCTCTTGAGTGTACATCTACTATAATTAAGAAATTGAAACGTATATTAGATTTGAAAACCTGACAGACTTATGGGGTATATAATACAAATGCAGATATGCACACACGTATCTCTGCATGCATGTATGTGTGTTAGTGCGTGTGTATATATACATATATATATATATATATATATATATATATATATA
>NC_068993.1:49127967-49133482 GCF_001194135.2 Octopus bimaculoides
AGAGAGAAAGAGAGCAAGAGAGAAAGAGAGCAAGAGAGAAAGAGAGCAAGAGAGAAAGAGAGCAAGAGAGAAAGAGAGCAAGAGAGAAAGTGTGTGTGTGTTTGTGTGTGTGTGTGTGTGTGACAGTGTGTGTGCGTGCGCGCGCGCTTCGGTATCATACGAGGAGCAGATACGAGAACTTCTCTCTTTAATTTTATGGTCAGATTATTGACCAGTGATTGCAATCAACATATTTATAGTCGCCATGATGACCTTGAGATTCTGGCCAATAATTTTAATTACTTTGTTATCAAGTAAATTGATAAAATCAAAGATCGAATGGTCACAAAAGTATACTCTTGGTTTAAGTAGTCCTAAATGACAGAAACCCATTTCATATCAACAGTCCTTCCTACGTCTTAAATTCGCCTTCATTGGCTTTACTAAACTCTTTGATTCCTCCACTGATTCCAGCATTTAACCCTTTGCCTGCCCAGAGCATTTTCATGCGTTTCTTTTAAAGGTTTGATTCATGCTTGTCTTCAGACTTTTATTCAGCCCATGTTTCGTACATTCTGAATAATATAAAGCTTCCCTTTTATAAGTTCCAAGGTACTCTGATGGTCGAAAAAAAAAAAGAATTGGGGAATGTGTATCATATATGATGTATGAACACGGGGGAAATATGTTCTGTTTGTTACATGTTACACAAGACAGGCAAAGGGTAAAAAAAAAAATTCAACCGGTTTGGACTATTCCAAAGAATCTCCATTTGATCCGCTTTCAGTTATTGTTCTGGCCGTGGTCTTGTGGTTGTTTAACCCCAGGCCATTCCTGATCGAGCAGACAGAGCCACGATCAAAGGCTTACCAACCATGACATTCTCACATCGCCTTAAAATAATTTTTAGACATAAAGTATCTAGGGCTATATTATCAAATATGTTCTTGCTTTCTTAAGGTGGTAATGTTTTATTCGAGGTGAGATTTGATTGCTAATATGTTAATGTGTTAACCTGCTCATTTTCCTCTTACTTTCACCCATATAACGCATTTAAGTAACACAGGCTTTAACAATCACTGCAGTGAGGTCGAGCACTGGATAAATGTAAACAAATGTTTTAACGATCTCTGTGGGTAGGAAAAAAGGGATCGTTCTGGCTGGTTTCGGCTCTATTATACATACCGCTTAACAGGCACTTCACTAAACCAGAATATCTGATTTGCGTATATATAACGCTCAACAGGCGGCTACGGTAAATGATTAATCAATGATGTGTTGAAAAGTTGCATCTTATAAATGTGTGCTGGAGTGTCTAAACTGTATAAATTTAAATTGTCACTGCTCTCTGTCATGTCATCATTTTACCTCACATCAAAACTTTCCTACTACCAGCGATTATGTAAGCTAGTCTTGTTTTGTGGTCTGACTATCGCTGACTAAATTGGCCACACCACTCTCGGGCCTCGTTCAACTGTATAGAGTATAGACGGGCAAATGACAAGGCAAATAAAAGTGTTTGTCTACAAGGGTGAATGCGCTCAAAAAGGAATTGACGGCATTTCATCAAACCTACAAAGAGGATTCCTTTATGGTTTTATGCTTAACATCGATGGCACTTCTATCTACTCTTATATTGGTTGTGTCTTTTTCAGACGTACTGGTCTTGATTTTCCTGATCCAGAGAAATTCTTAGGTGTAAGGATCACTTATGATGACGTAAATCAGTCTTTGGTCCAACAGTATTACACGGTTCTCAGTCAAAGATGTAGCGCTGCCAAGAAAAACCGAATTCAGCGGACGAAACAGCCGGTGAGTTGAGTAAGTGTGTGAGAACTGAACGGATCTGCTTTAGGAACTTATTTTGTTATATGTTACACTTGTTCCTTAATGTATTAAGAGCTGTCTACAGCAACTTTCAACAGATTGAGAGCATTCTTAATCGTGTGAGCCAAGGAATGGTGATGTTGCTGATGAAAGAACAGCACCAGGAGAACATTGACAAACTCCTGTAAATTGTAATAATCCGCATTATCAGCGAGAGCTTCGTCTAGCTACTGCTTTGATAGTTTCTATCGTTTATGGCTAGGCAATGGTATGTCCCTTTCCTCCTTGTCAGTTAATTCCTCGATTTATATCAAAGTCAAGGAGATATTGTCCTTCGCGACATAACTCACATGACCCCCCCTTCTCTGAATAAACCAAGCAACAAATATTATTTTGAAAGCTCGTCATGAGAGAGGATCAATCCTCTCGTAGAAGTATGAACAACTTTTGAGAAATCAAAAATTCCATAAAGATTGATTCCTAAATAATAAAGCCATATTTGAGGATTACAGAAAAAAAAGGGGTGATAAAATATCGAACAGTTGAATAGTGAAAAGCGCTTGACAAAACCTAACATTCGAGGATTTAGGAAATGTGAGGTGCAAGATGACTGGCACCAACAAATCGAAGGTGTGTCAAACACATAAGGCACAAATGATAAATAATTGTCTTAAGAATAAATTGGAGAGTTAGTGACTGTACGGAAATCCATTGTACCTGTTCTTGATTGGTAGATTTAAGTTGTCACCCGACTTAACACCAGATCTGGTGCTTGGGTGGTTCTAGAGGAGTTCACTATGTTTCAAGTATCTGAACCAGATATCCGGTTTCTCGCTTCCAGTCTCAAAATCCCTTTAATAAATGTTATTAGTATTATCCTTCTTCTGATTAATCCGGAAAACAATAAAATAAAGAGTAATAAAAACAAACACAATCCTTAAAGAAGGAAGAATATTGTAAATAGACTGTTTTCCTTCACTTCTCTTTTTTGTGTTGTACGATTAACGGTGGAGGCGCAATGGCCCAGTGGTTAGGGCAGCGGACACGCGGTCATAGGATTGCGGTTTCGATTCCCAGACCGGGCGTTGTGAGTGTTTATTGAGCGAAAACACCTAAAAGCTCCATGAGGCTCCGGCAGGGGATGGTGGCGAACCCTGCTGTACTCTTTCACCACAACTTTCTCTCACTCTTACTTCCTGTTTCTGTTGTGCCTGTAATTCAAAGGGTCAGCCTTGTCACACTGTGTCACGCTGAATATCCCCGAGAACTACGTTAAGAGTACACGTGTCTGTGGAGTGCTCAGCCACTTGCACGTTAATTTCACGAGCAGGCTGTTCCGTTGATCGGATCAACTGGAACCCTCGACGTCGTAAGCGCCGGAGTGCCAACAACAACGATTAACCAGTATGCTACTTAGTAGTCCTAAAAGACGGAATGGACAAGGCTGGAACGCATTTGATCCTAAGTCTTCTGTATGAGCGTGTCCTGGGATTATGTAATGACAACAGCAACAATCAACAAGATACATCATTGTGAAAGTAGGCAAAACTGTTTTAGATTGGTAAACAACTATATCCAAGATGACAAACAACGAGAAATAACTGTTACTTATGTTACACGGATTCAATATTGGCGAGAAACCGATCTAGAGAGGTGAACTAAAGCCACAATAAAAAGAGAAAAAAAAATGAAAAATAAATACACAAAACTAATGTGAACCAATAATACTACTCTCTTAGACAAAGAAATAACAAAAAAAAAACCAAAAGAATTCGAGTAATTACGAACTTATAAATATCTAGGCGTCTTTGAAATTGGTAGATTAAAAACACATTTACCATCGAAAGTAAAAAGTTAGGAAAGAATATTATAGTCACGTCATATTAATAATTAAAACTGAAGAAAATGCTAAATATAGGGTAATAACTGACCTTGTTGCAAATTACAGTAACATTATACTTAAGTTAAAAAAAAAAAAAACTAACGACACACAACAGTGCTACTAATGGACAAACTGCGTAATCTAATATTACTAATTAATTGATTAAAAAAATACATTTTGTCGCTAATCAGCAAGTGGAAGAATGTAATATTAGACTGCGTGTTAATTTGTGTATGTATATTATTTTTTCATTAGAATATTGTTTGAATTCCTGCAGTTAAAATACCATCTTTCCAATACTAACAAATTAGTAGTATTGGTAAAATGGTAAGAATATGTAAATAGAGGAAAAGGATTGGAATGCGAAGAAAATAATCGCGGATATGTGGTGCACAGTAAAATCTGATATTGAAAGACTGTGGAGGGCAAGAACAACAAGAAATTTTTCATAAAATAGCGTTGTATTCTTATAGTACAATGCATAATAGGGAATAAAGTTAAAGAGTCGAAAATATTTAGCGGTTCGGCAATAGAGATCGATAAAATGTCGCCGTAACTTAGCGGTTCGGCAATGGTGATCGATAAGACGTCCTCGTAACTTAGCGGTTCGGCAATAGAGGTCGATAAAATGCCGCCGTAACTTAGTGGTTCGGCAATAGATATCGAGAAAATGTCCCCGTATCTTAGCGGTTCGGCAATGTTACAATTGTATGACGCTCAGCTAGAGGACTGAGTCCATTCTAACTTGAGGAGGACAGCTACATTGATTTATTTTAAACATCATATACTTCCCATCAAGGACAGTCTTATTGAAGCAGATCTATGATGAAAAATATTTCAACCGTAATAATTCCGTATTTTTGCCAAACATAGTAACCGCTTTACTCTTTTACTTGTTTCAGTCATTTGACTGTGACCATGCTGGAACACCGCCTTTAGTCGAGCAAATCGACCCCAGGACTTATTCTTTGGAAGCCTAGTACTTACTCTATCAGTCTCTTTTTGCCGAACCACTAAGTTATGGGGACATAAACACACCACCATCGGTTGTCAAGCGATGGTGGGGGGACAAACACAGACACACAAACACACACACATATATACATATATACGTCGGGCTTCTTCCAGTTTCTGTCTACCAAATCCACTCAGAAGGTTTTGGTCGGCCCGAGGCTAAAGTAGAAGACACTTGCCCAAGGAGCCACGCAGTGGGACTGAACCCAGAGCCATGTGGTTGGTAAGCGAGCTACTTACCACACAGCCACTCCTACGCCTATCTGTTCATTTTCATTTCTGTAAAGAATAGCTTAGATCTAGAGTTTAATCGCTGCTTGATTCAGTTATTAAGACGGTCTGGTGTGATTTGAGCGTGTACTAACTGTTATTTCTTCCTCGTTGGCTTTTAAGCAAATAACCTATTGACATAAATACAAATATTTAGACATTGCTGTTAATAAACCGTTGTATGACGGCTTTGATCATCTCGTAATTAAAGCTGTAAATTAATTTATAATGATTTGGGATCCGTCCCTAAAAGTGTGACAGTAGGTGCGGCGTACATACGGTGGTTGTGCTGCTGTTTATAAAAATTATGGTGTTGGTGCTGTTACTGGGAATGGTGTTAGTGGTGCCGGTGTTACTTAGAATAATAAAAATGGTTGTGGAGGTGATAGTGATAGCGATAATATTGGTGGAAGTGGTGGTGGTAATGTTGGTGGTGGTAAAGATGGTAGTGGAGGTGGTGGTGCTGCTGCTGCTGTTGATGCTACTTATGATGGTAATGATGGTGTGGCGGTGGCGGTGGTGGAAGTAGTGATGGTGGTGGTG
>NC_068993.1:49133880-49136333 GCF_001194135.2 Octopus bimaculoides
TGGTTTTGGTGGTGGTGTTAAGTGTAGTTGGTGGTGATGACATACTTACGAAAGCAGACATGCTTCAAAGTTTTTCCTCTCTTCCTCTCTCCCACCTTTTCTCTCTGCGTCTCTCTCTCTCTCTCTCTCTCTCTCTATCTATCTATCTATCTATCTATCTATCTCTCTCTCTCTCTCCTTTTCTCCTTCTCGAGGCTGCCCAACATGTCCTTCGGAAAGACAGTAGAAAGAGATGGAAAGGAAAATCACCAACAGGACAGAATAACTGAAAACTACGTTATGGTCCCAGCTGATGCGATCAACGGAACAGCTTACTCGTGAAATTAACGTGCAATGGCTGAGTAATCCACAGACACGTGTACTCCTAACGTAGCTGCCAGGGAGATTCAGCGCGATACAGAGTGTGACAAGGCTGGCCCTTTGAATTACAGGTACAACTCATTTTTGCCAGCTGAGTGGACTGGAGCACAGAGAAAGGAGAGAAAGGGGACAGAGAAAGGACCCTTCATCAGTTGTCGACTGTCTATCTACTTCTCATTTCGAGCATTCAGCGACAATATGAGTCTTCAAAGACAGTTGCTCCCGTAAATTCTAAAATAAAATTTAGGATTTATGGACGATCAAAGTTGGGAACAAAAAAAAAATGACAGTGGAGACATACAAAGAAGCCGAACGAAAACAAACATAGAGGGGGGTCATTAGACCAGAACGGGAGGGAAATAAAGATGGACGATGGTCACGTGTGAGCAACGAGAGAGAGAGAGAGAGAGAAGAGAGAAAGAAAGAGATAGAGATAGAAAACGGTGAAGGAGGGAGGGGGAGAAAAGGGAATTAGAGAAGGATAGAAGAAGAAAACAGTAGCGAGTACAGAATGGAATCAAAAAGGTGAAGATAAACATACTTGAAAATAGATGCACCGCGTTCAGTTAAATAATAAATAATATATATATATATATATATATAAAGGCGGTGCTCCAGCATGGCCACAGTCAAAAGACTGAAACAAGTAAAAGAGTAAAAGAGTATACACACATGCATATATAGGTACAGGATGTCACCAACGGTGCAAATAACATGAAGTACGTAAACAACGAGATAAAAATGGAAAACAGGACAAGTTAACACAGAGAAAGGACCCTTCATTAGTTGTCTACTGTCTATATAGGCGCAGGAGTGGCCATAGGTGCAAGAGTGGCCATAGGCGCAGGAGTAGCTATAGGCGCAGGTGTGGCTGTGTGGTAAGTTGCTTGCTTACCAACCACATGGTTCTGGGTTCAGTCCCGCTGCGTGGCACCTTGGGTCAGTGTCTTCTACTATAGCATCGTGTCGACCAAAGCCTTGTGAGAGGATTTGGTAGACGGAAACTGAAAGAAGCCCGTCGTAAATGTGTGTGTGTGTGTGTGTGTGTGTGTGTGTTTGTTTTTCCAACTTGACAACCGATGCTGGTGCGTTTACGTCCCCGTAACTTAGCGATTCGACAAAATAACCGATAGAATAAGTACTAGGCTTACAAAGAATAGGTTCTGGGGTCGATTTGTTCGACTAAAGGCGGTGCTCCACAATAAAAGAATATGTTTGTTTGTGTGTGTATGTGTGTGTGTATGTTTGTATGTGTGTATATATGTACGTGTGTGTATGAAAGGGGCGATCGGACGAACTAAACGGATCAGTCTTTCTCTCTCTTTCCCTCTCTCTTTCCCTCTCTCTCCTCTCTCCTCTCTCTCTCTCTATCTCTCTCTCTCTCTCTCTCTCTCTCCTTCTGTCGTATTTCCTCCCTACACATATGGCATCAACAATTTCTCAATCTCTTTGCCCGTCTTTCTCTTATTTTTATGGATACACTTCGTAACTTTCTATACTTCACTTTTTCACGTAACACCAGACAGGCTGGTTGATAGACTCACGAACAGGCAGACAAATGAGACAGACAGACAGGCAGACAGATTGACAAATAGACAGATATATAGATATTTCTTTGGTACTACGCATGCGTACCCCTTCGTCACTCGCGCGTACATACTCAGATACATACACACGCATACACGCTTACAAGTGCTCACTGTTACGAACTGTCTTCTCTGTTTCTCTCTCGAACCCCCCCCCCTTTTTTTTCTAACACATATATGCACACACGCAGCGACACACGCGAACGAACTCACGTAAAATACACACACACACACACACAAACTCACGCACGCGCACACGCACACAAAGACACTCACACATACACAGGTACATTAACTCTCTTCCACTCATGTTCTCATATATGTGTGTATGTTTGCAGGCGTATACGCTCACGTCTTAGCCCATACACGCACTGTATACTAACATAAACACACACACATAGACACACACACACGTATATTTATATATATGTATACATCATATACACACACTTGCACTGACGACTCTCTCTCTCTCTCTCTATATATATATATATATATATATAGATA
>NC_068993.1:49136382-49140732 GCF_001194135.2 Octopus bimaculoides
ATATCTTTTATTCATCCTGTCTCTCTCTTTCTCTCTGTGTCTAACTGTCGTATATTTTCTCTATCTCTCTCTCTTTCCGTTTATCTATTTTTCTTTCTCCCTCTACTCATTATCTGTCTATCTGTCTGTCTGTCTGTCTCTGTCTCTGTCTCTCTCTCTCTCTCACTGTTTCTCTCTCTCTCTCTCTCTATCTATCTATCTATCTATCTATCTATCTTTCTCCTTCTCTCTCTCTCTCTGCCTCTGTCACTGTCTGTCTTTCTCTATGTCTCTCTCTCTCTCTCTCTCTCCAGAAACTCTTTCTTATATGTGTAATCTCCCACGTCAGGAAACCTAACTCCGCCACCCCTCACGTAATGATTGGTCACATGACTGGCGTAGTACGTACTCTAACATTACTCGCGTCAACAGCGCATCTCTTTTAAATATAATAAACTGTTGCTGTTATGACGACAACGACGACGACATGATGGTGCTGTTGTTATTGACGATGATGATGATAATGATGATGATTGTCCCGCGATTTACTCCTCTCTTGTCTATCTTTTTAATTTCCTTTCTCGATTGAGCTGAGGAAGCTTCTATGTGATGGCTGCATCTGCTGAAATAGCAGCAAAATCACCCTCATATCATATTTTAGTGTCGTACAAAAAGAGAAATCAAATATTGTCCTCCATATTTTTGGTAAATGATGATGATGACGATGATGACGACGACGACGATGATGATGATAATGATGATGATGATGATGATGATGATGATGATCCTACATAAGCCTTCACCACAGAAAGCAAATCATCTGTGTGGGTAGTGTAATTGTTACAATATAAGATGTCAGGCCTTCATACATTGAATCTCATGAGAGAATTGACAATATACGCGCGCGCGCACACATACACACACACACACACACACACACGCGCGCACACACATACACACACGCGTGTGTGTGTGTGTGTATACATGCATATATATATACATAAATAAAAATATATATACACGCATATACACATCTATCTATCTCTCTCTCTATATATATATATATATATATATTCTCCCGTGTGATCCTTCGTCCGGCATTCGCCATGATAGATCGCTGACCACTACACATATATATTTTTTCTCTCCTTGTTTGTTTTTGTTGAAGAGCGTAGGCTCGAAACGTTAAAGACTTTATCTGTTCCCGAGCGTTATACTAACACATCCATTTGTTGTTTACACCACACACGTATGTACTTGTGAGATATCTATCTCTCCACCCTGAAGACGGAGGCCGGATTTACTCAATGTTTGTATGCTTCCACTACTGGTTGAATATTCTTGACTTTTTGCATCGAATTACATCTGCCAAAGTTATAACGTAATTCCGAATTCCCCGAAACAGCTGTCGGACCTGTAATACTATACAGTTCTCCCCCTTAATTTTTTGAGTTTTTGTACCTAATGTAAGTCTACTCTGTTAATATGTAAATATTTATAGATTTATACATGAATGTTCATCGTCTGAATATTTTCGGTTTTTTATTTTCTCCTTATTTACATGTATATTTGTATGTATATTTTATATATCTAGCCCAAGCGATTTCATTGGTTTATTTGTATTGTTATCTCCGTATACGCTTGTGATACACTAGTATGCACACACGCATTCCTCCATTACTATGTTGACTATGAAATTAAAAAAAGAAAACTTTTAGCTTTAATAATCCTATTTGATTGCAATTTTGATTCAATTAAATATTTCATTTCATATTAATTTTTATAGCGACAAGAGCAGAACGATGGTTTAGGTTAGCGGGAATGGCGGGGGTCTCTCTTATCAGTAATTGTGGTGATGTTACTCGAGTAGTCTTCACTCGTGTATTGTTGATTGTAATACTGCTGCTACTGTTATAGCCGTTGCTGATAATGATGATGATGGAAATGATGATGATGACGACGACGACGACGACGACGACGACGACGACGACGACGACGACGACGACGACGACGACGACGACGACGACGACGACGACGACGACGACGACGAGGGGCGGAAGAGGAGGAGGAGGAGGAGAGAAGAAGAAGAAGAAGAAGAAGAAGAAGAAGGGGATGAGGAGGAGGAGGAAGAAAAAGAAGAAGAAGGGGAGGAGGAGGAAGAAGAAGAAGAAGAAGAAGAAGAAGAAGAAGAAGAAGAAGAAGAAGAAGAAGAAGAAGAAGAAGAAGAAGAAGAAGAAGAAGAAGAAGGGGAGGAGGAGGAGGAAAAAGAAGAAGAAGAAGAAGAAGAAGAAGAAGAAGAAGAAGAAGAAGAAGAAGAAGAAGAAGAAGAAGAAGAAGAAGAAGAAGAAGAAGAAGAAGACGATGACGACGATGATGATGATTAGTATAACAGAAATGTTACGTTAAAATTTGGCAAAAATTTAAACCAGAAAAATAATGCAATTAACTTGGTTTTTTTTTTTCTCTCTTTTTAAAAAATTTAAGTATGTTTTTTCACTTTACTTTTCATCTTTCATCATTATAGATACCAAGAACGAGCTGAGTACCGAAGTCTATTAAGCTCCTTATACCCTCCCCACCCCCACATTTAAAACCATGTAAGAATTTAATAATAATTATTTTAGGTGGCGAACTGGCAGAATCGTTAGCACGTCGGACGAAATTCTCAGCAGCATTTCTTCTGGCTCTTTACATTTTGAGTTCAAATTCTGCCGAGGTCGACTTTGCCTTTCATCTCTTCGAAGTTTGTGAATTAAGTATTAGTTAAGCACTTGGAGTTAATGTAATCGACTTACCTTCCACCCTACCAAATTGCGGGCTTTGTGCCAAAATTGGAAGTCATTATTATTAAGGCGGTGAGCTGGTAGAATCGTGAATATACCGAACAAAATGCTTAGCGGCATTTCATTCGTCTTTACTTTCTAAATTCAAATTCCGCCGAGGTCGGCCTTGCTTTTCATCCTTTCGGGGTTGAGTACTGGGGGTCGATGTAATCAAACTAGCCCCTTTACTCCCCGAATTTCAGGCCTTGTGCCTATACTAGAAAGGATTATTATTGTGATGCTTGTGATGCTCCGAGCGATGCTGTCCACCCTGAGAGCGAATAGGAGAGCGCGCGATGGATCATCGCCCCGTTGAACGCCGGTCGAAGATGGTATGATCTTATCTATGCTGAGGGTCGTGCTGAAGGAGGGCGGAGGGTGAAAAAAGTCAGACAGTGAAAATCCTGGTCAGACGACATCAAGGACTGGACAGGTCACAGCACAACGATCCTGCTACGCATGACAGAGAACTGAGAGTAATGGCGACCGCTGACAGCAAAAGCCTCTGGAGTAGCACCCAACGACTGACTGCAACAGTTAAGGGAACTTGATATTGATAGTTGACACTTGACATAAACCATTGGTTTTCAACCGGCGTCCATATGGCCCATGAAGGCCCATATAAGAGTAAATTGATGATCCACAATAATATTTTAGGGACTCCTGAAAATCTTTTGCTTTAGGGGCACTTCTCAATTTCTACAGCTGAGTGGACTGGAGCAACGTGAAATAAAGTGCCTTGCTCAAGGACACATCGTGCCTTGACATATCGCGCCCCAAGAGAATCGAACTCATGAGCTAATGATCGTGAGCCGAACACTCTAACCACTAAGCCCCCCCCACACACACACACACACACAACATGGTGGCTGTTTACGTGCTATCATCGAATACATACACGTTTTGCATCATAGTTTCTCGTAACGACGAAGACACAACGATATGACGCAGTCTCGCTGATGGCAGGGTAACAGACAGACAGAAACACAGACAGATAGATAGATAGATAGATAGATAGATAGATAGATAGAGAGAGAGAGAGAGAGATAGATAGATAGATAGATAGATGGATAGATAGATAGATAGATAGATAGATAGATAGATAGATAGATAGATAGATAGATAGATAGATAGATAGACAGAAAGGCAGGCAGACAGACAGGTAGGTAGGTAGATTGATAGACAGACAGACAGGCAGGCAGGCAGAGAATGAGAGATATTTTTACATACTCGCATATACGCTTACACGCGCGCGAATATGTGTGCCAGCTTGGTGAAGGCTAGTTAGGTCGAAACTTCGAAGTCACTACACATGTAAATGTATAATAAACACTAAAGATATATATAAGTATATATCCATCCATCCATCCATCCATCTATCTATCTATCTATCTATCTATCTATCTATCTATCTATCTATCTATCTATCTATCTATCTATATTGGGTGGGGCCCTGATCAATTTAGATCAATCGAAAGCTTTCGATAGGGTAGACCATCGATACTTGGAGGCCGTCCTCGAAGCGGCCGGCTTCGGTCCCATTTTCCGC
>NC_068993.1:49144027-49148429 GCF_001194135.2 Octopus bimaculoides
ACATGCATGTGTGTGTAGACGCACATGCATTTATACATAGATGTGGCACTCCGTCGGTTACGACGACGAGAGTTCCAGTTAATCCGATCAACTGGAAAAAACCCGTTCGTGAAATTAACGTGTAAGTGGCTGAGCACTCCACAGACACATGTACCCCTTAACGTAGTTCTCGGGGAGATTCAGCGTGACACAGTGTGTGACAAGGCTGACCCTTTGAAATACAGGTACAATGGAAACATGAAGAAAGAGTGAGAGAAAGTTGTGGTGAAAGAGTACAGCAGTGTTCGCCACCATCCCCTGCCGGAGCCACGTGGAACTTTAGGTGTTTTCGCTCAATAAACACTCACAACGCTCGGTCTGGGAATCGAAACCGCGATCCCACGACCGAGAGTCTGCTGCCCTAACCACTGGCCTATTGCCCCTCCACGCACATAGATATACATAGACATACAAAGTACAAACACCTACATATCTCTTTTGCTCTTTTACTTGTTTCAGTTATTTGACTGCGGCCATGCTGGAGCACCGCCTTTAGTCGAGCAAATCGATCCCAGGACTTATTCTTTGTAAGCCAAGTACTTATTCTATCGGTCTCTGTTGCCGAACCGCTAAGTTACGGGGACATAAACACACCAGCATCGGTTGTCAGGCAATGCTAGGTGGACAAACACAGACACACAAACATACACACACACACATATATACATGTACATATATACAACGGGCTTCTTTCAGTTTCCGTCTAGCAAATCCACTCATACGGCTTTGGTCGGCCCGAAGCTATTGTAGAAGACACTTGCCCAAGGTGCCACGCAGTGGGACTGAACCCGGAACCATGTGGTTGGAAAGCAAGCTACTTACCACACAGCCACTCCTATACATTCCTACGTTTGTACATACATGAATATACACATTTTTTTTATTGTACACATCTACAATATATACGCATATTTTGAATTCAATTTTCCTCTTTGCATCGGTAAATTCACATGTACATACATAAATACATACACACACACACACACACATACATACATACATACATACATACATACATGCATACATACATAGGCATACACGCACGCATTCACGCTTTACATGCTGAGCATGTTAGTCGGCGCCAAAATCTATTGTATTCCGAAAGGAAAGAAAGAATAAATAACAATAGGACGAATTGAAGTAGAAGGAGAGGAGAAAGAAGTGACGACGAAGACAGAGGGAGAAAGATAGAGAGAAGAAAAGATACAGGATGAGACAAATAAACCGGACGACGACAAGTAACAAGTTTTAGCGCAATCGATAGTTCTTTTTCACACCCGCATTAACCGAACTGTTGGTGCACGAACACACAGACACAAAAGACAGCCGCACACAAAGGGTACTTCACGTATTCTGGGTAATTCACATATATTTGATGACCAAACACACACGCACGCACACACACACACATACACACGTGCATGACTGCGGTAAGAAGTTTGCTTCCCAACTATATGGATCCGGGTTCAGTCCCGTTTTTGGCATTTGTGGTTGCTCGGGAGCGACCAAGATTTCACGCAGTGGAGTCGAACCAGGATCCATGTGGTAGGGAAGCAAACCTGCTACCAAATGTTTGTGTGTGTGTGTGTGTGTGTGTGTTTGTATTCGTGTTTGTCTTCCACCGTAGCTTGACAAACAATGTCGGTTTGTTTACGTCCCTGTGAACTAGTACTTCGGCAAAAAGAGACCGGTTGGATAAGTGTCAGTTTTTGAAAAGTATCGGGGTCGATTCATTCGCCTAAAATCCCTTCAAGACGGTGCACCAGCATGGCCGCGGTCCAATAGCTGAATCAAGTAAAAGAATTTATATACATATATATATATGTATCGGAGTAAATGTGATTATACACGCACACACACACGCACACACACACACACACACACACATACATACATACATACATACATACACACATGTAAGTCGCTGTAATGGCTTCTGTGTCTTTATATTTGAAAGTGAGACGATCGTGAAACGACAATGTTTATTACAGCTTTGTTTACTACTTTACAACTATGCTACACCTGAGCGTATCAATGTGAACTGTGGCATTCCAACAAAACTTTCGTGAATACCACAGTGCTGCCGCCATTTCCAGCTGTGATCATATGCTAAGTACCTCGCCTTATGTTAACTGCTGACTACTCTATCAAATAGGTACAGAGTTCGTGTTTGATCTCACATGCAGCGAAGAACCGTTGATTTGCAATAAATGACGGTTTCTTTTTATCTCTTTTGTTCTCTCTGCCCAGTTTTATCTTAATAGACACACACATACAGGATGCGTTCAAAAAGTAGGTGACTTCATTTTTTCCTGCCAAAACTAATACCGCGTGAGCAAAATCCTTTGCGTTTGGCGGTAACATCACCCTTCTTGCGCATGCGGGAAAAACGTTTTGCGCCGTAGGCCGCATCATTTCCCGGCTGTTACGCCTAACTTACACACGCGTAGTGCGCGCGCTCGCGCTTCGGACTTTTGCTTTCACTCAAGATGGCCGAATGCATCGATCACTGATATTGCATCAAGTTTTGTCAAAAACTTAGTGATACTCAAGGTCAAACCATCCAAATGATTCAGCGATGATTCCATGGGTAAAACCCATATCAAAGAGAGGTACACAACAGCTTCATACACGATCGCACTTCAGTGGAGAGCGAGGCACGCTCAGGAAAGCCATCCACAAGCCGGAACGAGGAATCGATTGAGAAGGTTCGACGAATAGTTATGGAAGACTGTCGTGTAACAATCCAGAATCAATGCATTCACTTTTAAAGGAGGATTTGTCCATATTTATATTTAAATACGCTGCTTTCACTTTCATTTATTCAAAAATAATGAAGAGTTTGGTAAAATAACTTTCATTAATAATCTAGTGCAGTGAATTTTAACCGGCGTCCATATAGGATTTTTCGGGGTTCATGCAAAAAAATAGTAAATTGGGTATCCACAATAGTATTTATTTTAAGGGCCCCTGAAAAAAATTTGCATTAGATGTATGTATTGCAAGAAACAGCTAGGTTTCTTTCTCTAACATTTTACATAGTTCAACCTGTACAAGTTAATGTGTGATAAACAAAATGGGAATTTTGAAAGAAGTATCTACAAAACTAGTTTTTTAAACATCGAATGCAAATGGGGGTTCACCAGAATAAAATAGTTATCAAGGGGGTCCATAGATAAAAAAAATGGTTGAGAACCCCTGATCTAATGTAAAGCGGCTAGATGGCAAAATCGTTAGCACGCCGGGAAAAGCGCTTGACTGCATTTCGTCTGTCTCTACGTTCTGAATTCAAATTCCGCCGAGGTCGACTTTACCCTTCACACTTTTGGGGTCGATAAAATAAGTATCAGTTGAGCGCAGGAGTCGATGATATCGACTTACTCCTTCCCTTAAAATTGCAGGCCTTGTGCTAGAATGTGAAACCATTATTGATCTAGCGTTTGGAGCATAAATTAACATATTTTAATGGAAGGTTTTAAATTATATCACTTGAAAAGAGAGAGTTTGTATAATAAACCTATCGTGTGATCTCACGTGGGAAGTATCAAAAGATTAACCGAAATCTCGCATAGATTTGCTTCTCCAGCTCTCGGTTGAATTTATCCCTGAAACCTCCAAGTATAGTGCCAACTCCTACGAAGTCTCTGACTTCAGGGCAATCGGCACCATGACTGTGACATCGATTATGTATACAGAAACAGTTCTTTTATGTCAAAGTTCGAATGAGTTGCCTCTGTAGGTTTCCGACTTCTCCATCAATAATTCCATCGTCAAAACGTGTAAGAGAGAGGAAGAGGGGCCTTCTGGGAGGACCTAGTACGAGTTGCAAAAAGTTTCCGTCAGACCGCCACTTACTTTGACCGCCCAATAGAAGCCTCTCTTGTGTCTAATTAGCATCGTTATAAATCACACTCTTGTTTGGATTCTTTTCCAGAAGTGTCGCCACTGTGGTTTTATCCGAATGCAAATGCTTCCATCTTGTTGCCAGTTGCAGTGGACGTTTGCTAAGACATTCTCGAATACGTCTTCTATGTATTAATAAACCTCATGCGGCACACTATTTAGTAACAACGATTTGATCGTTGCACAAAGGATTAACGCCATTTTGTCTGCTGAAATAGGCTTTTAGCAACAAGAAACTCCAAGTAACAAGCTGCGAGGTTTTAGCTTCCAATAAATGATCTCACTCGATGTAACTACTCGATTTTTTTTCCTCTTCAGAACACGGAAGTACATCTATCTATCTATCTATCTATCTATCTATTTATCTATCTATCTATCTATCTATCTATCCATCCATCCGTCCATCCATCCATCCATCCATCCATCCATCTATCTATCTATCTATCTATCTATCTATCTG
>NC_068993.1:49148808-49149637 GCF_001194135.2 Octopus bimaculoides
CACGGATTTCATTATAGAATGTCCTAGCTACAACGTCATGTCTCATCGGTAGATAATACCGTGGTGACATTTTCGGACAACTGCTTATGATGTGGGGGATATCTTCAGTGTAAACTCCACAAAGTCTGCATCGGTTGTCACATTTTACTGCTTTTCCTTCATCTCTATCCTCTTTGTGCATCAGGTACTTGGTTGATATTTCCCGTTCCTGGATTGCAAATGCATACCCTTCAAAGTGGGAGGTAGTAATCCGGCTATTGGTCTATGAGAAACTGCTTTGATGATCGATGTTACTATCATCACGGAGCTTTCTACTAACATATCTATGCATATTTTTCTGCTCATATAGGCTAATCCTTTCATCTGATGATACGTTGCGGTAGAATCAAGCGACTTCTTTGGGCATGTATTCTAGGTTACCAGACAAAGAATGTTGCTCAAGGAGCTGCCTTCCAAGTCTTACGATGTTATCAGCCTCATGTATGTATGCATGTATGTATGCATGCATACATACATGCATGCATGCATGTATGTATGTTTGTATGTATGTATGTATATATGTTTGTATGTATGTATGTGTGTATGCATGTATGTATGTATACATGTATTCCTGGACAGATGGATAACTGAGATAATATATGTATGTATGTATGCATAATGACTAAATGAATATAAGTGTATATGTTTGTGTGTACATATCTATGCATGCGTAATTATAGATAACATAGATGTATACTCACACATATACACACACGCACATACCCCTCCATATATATATATATATATATATATATATACATATGTAAGTATGTATATATATATATATATA
>NC_068993.1:49150660-49151953 GCF_001194135.2 Octopus bimaculoides
TGTATCGTTTTCTTTAGATTTTCCTCTTAGCTTTCGTAGAATATTCTTTCCCTACACCCTCTCTCTCTCTCTCTCTCTATCTCTCTCTCTCTCTCTCTCTCTCTCTCTCTCTCTCCTGACATGTATACGTGTATGTATGTATGTGTGTGTGTGTTGCTTATATGTGTATTATTCAGCTGGGATGGACTGGGTGTAAGGGGTGCAATCCGTTTCAGGCGACATTTTCAGGAGTGCCGCACTGCATAAACCTGTATGGGGCTGGGAGGTTCGAGTGCGAGGGAGCAGCCTCTAGGGCTGTTCTGAGTAGTTCATACGCTAGCTATGCTCAAAACGAGTGAGCGAAGATAGCTCCAGACTTGTCACTCCTAAAAGCAACGACCAATGTAGGTGTCGCTGAAAGGGCAAAGAAAGGATACAGAAACGTCTCTGTGCTGCAGGTATGTGCAACCCTTTTTCGAAAATCGGGGCTGCATAAGACACCTTATCATCATGCGACAGTACTACTAAAAAATGTCAATGTAAATTTCCGTTAAGCGTTCCATCCAGAAAATCTCACGGTCCGCAAGTTATCCTTCACTGGTTTGAATGTGTTGGTCATTGACTTCATGTCGATCAGTCGGGTGCGTTGTTTTTGTTTTACTCATTTAGTACTCTCTCTTTTACTTGTTTCAGTCATTTGACTGCGGCCATGCTGGATCACCGCCTTTAGTCGAGCAAGTCGACCCCAGGACTTATTTTTTGTAAGCCTAATACTTATTCTATCGGTCTCTTTTGCCGAACCGCTAAGTTACGGGGACGTAAGGCAGGAGCAGGGGTGAGGTTGGCGAAAGCTCAATGGCTGGATCAGGCAGCACGCACCCTAGCTACGCCACTGACTTTTTCCTTACAATAAACACCAAGAGCAACAGTATGTGATACAATATGAGTATGTAATAAGGCGGCGAGTTGGCAAAAACGTTAGCACGCCGGGCTAAATGCTTAACAGTATTTCGTCTATCATTACGTTCTGAGTTCAAATTCCGCCGAGGTCGACTTTACTTTTCATCCTTTCAGGCTCGATAAATTAAGTACCAGTTGAATACTGGGGTAGATCTAATCGACTGGCCCCTTCCCCCAAAATTTTTGGGCCTTGTGTCTAGAGCAGAAAAGCATACGAGGCGGCGAGCTAGCAGAAACGTTAGCGCGCCGGGCGAAATGCTGAGCGGCATTTCGTCTGTCTTTTCGATCTGGGTTTAAATTCCGCCGTGGTCGACTTTGCCTTTCATCCTTTCGGGGTCGATAAATTAAGTACCA
>NC_068993.1:49152438-49153749 GCF_001194135.2 Octopus bimaculoides
GAAAAAAACACGTACGCTCACACACAAACAAACATACAGATAAAAACATACGTATATACAAAAACACAAAACACACACACACACACAGATGCATGCACACAAATGTACAAATCGAAACAAATGCACATGCATACACTTTAAGCACACAAACACACGTATACAAGCATACACAGAGACATATATACTCACAAACATAACTCACGTATATACACATTACTCACACACATACACACTCATACATACATACATACATACATACATACATACATACATACATACATAAAAAAAAACTCGAACACATATAGAGACAGACAAACCTTTGGAGATCATGTATGCTAAAAATGTCTAGAAGTTTACAAGAAATGCTTACAAGTAACCCACATGGCCATGAAATACAGACAGTCTGGCAAAGTAAAATGAACTCAGCTTGCTCTAACTACTTACTAGTAAAGCTAGCCCAAAAAGAAGCCATAACAACAAGAGTGGAGAACACACTCGCCTCTGGGTAAAATTTCACCGACATTCAAATTTCAATCGCTCACTGACGAAGTTATGTGAACACCAATACAGCTTAAGACTTAAAACAATAGCAATTTAATTTAATGTATATTATATGAGCAGTATTTACATATATAACTACACATTTTCAATATATTTCTCAGTGCAGAAAGGCAGAGAAGTGACAGAATCGTCGGTCCTTATGCTCTGAGTTCAAATACCACCGACGACTACTTTTGCTTTTCATTTTCTCGGCTTTGATAAAAATACGTACCAGTCACGTAGTGGAGTCAATGTTATCGACTTGTCACCTTCTACCAAAATGTCAGATGTTTGATGTAGATTTCCCTTGGTGGAACAGGAATGGGATATTTTGTGGTTTTGGTCACTTTACAATTTTGTTCCAATTGTTTTCAAATTTGGTATATGGATTAAGCTTTTGTATGCTAATTATGAAAATGAAATTCATTTTCCCTATAAATCCATAATTGAAAAGTTATTAGCATTTAAAATTTGCAAAATTTAGGTATTTTAGCCAATCAGAAGCGAATATTTTACACGTCACCGTGGCGAAAAACTCTGTTTCCAAAAGTAACCAAAAAGGAGAAGGAGATACGAGAAAGATTGTTGTTGGCACTCCGTCGCTTACGACGTCGAGGGTTCCAGTTGATCCGATCAACGGAACAGCCTGCTCGTGAAATTAACGTGCAAGTGGCTGAGCATTCCACAGACACGTGTAGCCTTAATGTAGTTCTCGGGGATATTCAGCGTGACACAGTGTGACAAGGCTGGCCCTTTGAATTACAGGCACAA
>NC_068993.1:49154071-49154827 GCF_001194135.2 Octopus bimaculoides
CTAAGAGTGAGAGAAAGTTGTGGTGAAAGAGTACAGCAGGGTTCGCCACCATCCCCTGCCGGAGCCTCGTGGAGCTTCAGGTGTTTTCGCTCAATAAACACTCACAACGCCCGGTTTGGGAATCGAAACCGCGATCCTATGACCGCGAGTCCGCTGCCCTAACCACTGGGCCATTGCACCTCCACACGAGAAAGATAATCTACTATAATAATACTCTCGTATTTTTCTCCGTCACAACATATGAATGAGAAAGGAAGGGGTGATAGATGGATAAGGAAGGAAGCCTTGGCAAACTCGCTTTAAGGTGGCGAACATGACAGGAAAGGTTCTGTGCAGAGTAAGGTGAGGACAGCTATGAGATATTCTGTTCAAAAACACCGGTTTTGGGATTTCTTTCGTTGTTATACATTATTGTACACACACACACACACACACACAGATATGTGTGTAAAGAATTCAGGTTCTGCCGAGACATCAACTTGGATCGCTTATTCTTTTTGGTTTTTTTTTTAATTACAAATGACAGACGAACAAGAGTTTAGAAATTATATTCATTAGGGGAGGGAACACAACATTCCGTAACGATAGTTGTTCTTTAGCTTCGTCGGAGCAAGAATGGACGCCATCTATCTATCTATCTATCTATCTATCTATCTATCTATCTATCTATCTATCTATCTATCTGTCTGTCTGTCTGTCTGTCTGTCTGTCTCTCTCTCTCTCTCTCTCTCTCTCTCTCTCTCTCTCTCTCTCTCT
>NC_068993.1:49155016-49156480 GCF_001194135.2 Octopus bimaculoides
TATATATATATGGGAGAATGTACGAAAAAAACAACAACAGACGAGGACAGGTGGTGTAAACAACAAAAGGATGTATTAGTTTAACGCTCGGGAATAAAGAAAGTCTTTAACGTTTCGAGCTACGCTCTTCAACAGAAAGAATACGGAGAAAAACAAAGAGAAAAACACGGAGAAAAAAAATTTGAATGTTGTGGTCAGCGATCTATCATGGCGATATATATATATAAATCTATATATACACACACACACATGTACATACATATATAAATATATTTTTACACATACATACATACATACATATACATATCCTATTATAAATCTGAGTGATGTTCCTCCGTTACGTTTTTATGTTCGTTAACTCCTCCTTGACCGTTGGTGCAAGGACAACGAAACTCAAACTAATTCCCTAATCCTAGGGAATGTCCTAAAGGGGGTTTATTTTTTAGGGCCACCTAATTGGAGCCCCAGTGACTCCCCTATTTTTACTGCATTTCAAACTAAATACATAGCATAGGCGACCGAATCGGGGCAATGACAATGAATTTCATACCATGAACCCCCAAGGAGCGTCGTAAGGAGGTTCAATTTCTGAAGGGCCACTTAAATGGGACTCCACTGAACCCCACCCCTATTTTTACAGCATCTACCTCGCTCCTACGCTCATTGATTTAACTATGATCAGCAGAACATTTGCAGAAATAAGTTTGGGTATTCTAAATACCTTCACGTACTTTCAAATCAAGATAAAGAGTTATAAAAGGTACGTTTCGAGTGTGGTAGTGCGAATATTTATATTTTGTGATTTCTGAAACTTATGTCTAGTATATACATATATCAGGACATCCCATAAGTTCTGTCCGAATTTTGAATAAAGAAAACACACACACACACGCGCGTATATATACACACAGAAACACAAAAACAAATATATACACATAGATTTAAAACAGATATACACTAATGCAGGGGTTTTCAAACTTTCTGACTTGCGGACCCCTTTATAATTCAGGCTTTACCTTATAAACGCTTATGAAATTTATACATAAATATTTGCTTAAAATAACATATATTTTTTACATTTGTTTATTTAACAGTATTTAAACAAATAGGTTTATTGTCAATTAAAAGATTTCGATTAAAAACCATATATAAAATCAAAGTGCCCATAAAAAGTATTTGTTGTTCACGGAGCCCCTGTCTTGTCCTTGCAGACCCCCTGTGGTCCGCGGACCACAGTTTGTAAACCACTGCACTAATGCATAAGAAAACGAAACGAGGAAAGTTCGCTTCCCAACAACACGGTTCTGGGTTCAGTATTAATACGTGGCACTTTGGGCAAGTGTCTTCTGTAACTTCGGGGCCGACCAAAGCCTTTTGAATGTATTTGGTAAACGGAAACTGAAAGAAGCCCGTCGTATACCTGTATGTTTGTGTGTGTGTGTGTATGTGTGTGTGTGTGTGTGT
>NC_068993.1:49160285-49162447 GCF_001194135.2 Octopus bimaculoides
ATACATATATATATATATGTATATATATTTATAGAAATATATTTATTTATATATTTATACATATGTATATATATATATATATATATATACATACACACACACACATATACACATGGATACATTCACAGAGATGCACTCATAGATCGAGACGGTGCGTAAAGCAATAACTGGAGACACGCACACACAGATAAACGGAAAAAGAAATAAGTAAAGCATTAGGTGACTCGTAGCGCCGGTTGTTACAGGAAGAAAGAAGAAAAAAATAACATAATGATAATAGAGAGACGAGAAGAGAATAAGAATAAGATGAGATAAGATGGGGAGGAAGAGAGAGAAGGAAAAAGGAGTGAACGACTGCAAAGGTGAGAGAGTAAGCTGGAGTGAATTGAATGAAACGAAAAAGAGTGTGAGTTAAGAAGTGGAGTGCGAGCGAGCGAGCGAGCGATAGAGTGAGCGAGCGAGAGAGCAGCAAGGTGCGTATCGTACGCAACGCAAGTTACTTTAGTCGTCGGAATCGTAAATGAAATGCGCGTGGTGTGTATATAATAAGAAGAGACCAAAACCAAAAACAAAACACGAGTCTGTAGCCGCCCTTTCTTGCCACTGATAAGAACTACCATCTTCGTTTTTGTTTATCTCCGTCATCATCATCATCATCATTGTCATCATTATCATCATCATCATCGTCAAATATCGTCTTCGTTGTTGTTGGTGTTGTTGTTGTCTGTCACCACCAGTACCACAGTATTTTTAACCATTTTTTTTGTTTTTGTTTTACTAAACACTAAACAAGCTCTACCAACGTTCTTTAATAACTCCATCGCCAGCCACCGCCGCCGCCGCCATCTTTGCTACTACTACTGCTACTACTAATACTACCGCTACCACTACCTTCGCCAATCCAACCACCGCCGCTTCTGTTCGCCGCCACCACAACTGCCAAATTAAGGACATAGCCGGAACTCCGCCATCACCAACGCCAACAACAATAACAATATCACTACGACCACCACCACCATCATCATCATCATCAGCAGCAGCATCATCATCATCATCATCGTCGTCGTCGTCATCATCTTTGTCACAAATCATCACTTCCACTGCCACCATTACGGACAGTAACCAGCGCCGCTGCTACCACCACCACCACCACCACCACCATCACCATCATTATCATCACTACCAACAACAACAATAACAACACTAACCTTACTACCGTCGTGGCTACTCGTACTGCAGCGGTTGTTCGCTGATACTTTAAAAATAAACAAAGAGAAGACAAAAAAGAAAAACAGACAGAAAAGAAGAAAAAAAAAAAAGGAAACATCGTTCATCCTCGCTCCAGACATCCACCCCTCCACCTCCAACAGTACCGCCGCCGCCACCACCCCAACCATCACCACCATCGTCATCATCATTAACATCACCACAAACAACACGTTACAGCAACAATTAACAGAACAATTTGAGAGAGCCACAACTTCGCCGTCAGTCACCACCACCACCTCCACCACAACCATACCTCACCACTTATGCCACGGCCGTTACAACAATACCTACAACTACAAGCGTTACACCACCAACAACAATAACAACAATAATAACAATAATAATAATAATAATGATGATGATAATGATAATAATAAACAAATAAACGAAACATCGTCGCAGCAAGGTTTTTTTTTGTTTTTTTTTTACCAGTTCCACGACCAGTAAGAGAAACGGTAGTAGGATCACCACTACGAACTACCACCGCCGTATCACTACCAACAATAACAACAACAGCAACAGTAGTAGTATTAAAAGCTGCACCAGCATCATTATCGTCATCAACGCAAGACGCTATCAACCACTGCCAAAATTTTCGTAGACGTCTCCGGTTTGTTTGGCTATCATTTCCGTCACAATTACTTTTGGGTTTTTTTCGGTTCTTCTTTTCGCTGTTTCTTCGGCAGTCTGGACTCCATCGATCCATCCGTCTATATACCCATCATCCATCCAACCATCGATCCATCCATCCATCCACCCATCGATCCATCCATCCATTTATCCAACTGATTACATCCATCCAACTTTTTGGTTTTTTATATACATACATATATATATATATATATATATATATACATACATATATATATATATATATATATATAAATATATAT
>NC_068993.1:49163186-49167215 GCF_001194135.2 Octopus bimaculoides
TTTAGATCGAGCGGGATTTTGAAAAAAAACAAAAAAAAACATTTATTAAACTTCTGGCAAAAAGGCTTGATTGAACATCACCACATCTCATATTTAGACCTTATCAAAAAGTTACATGTTATAAAGTAAAGCAAAAACAAAAAAGAAAAGGAAAGAAATGAAAAGAAAACGAAAGGATAACGACGGAAAAGTAAAAGGAAACAAGGAAATATTCTAGTTATAAATCTCCATCTGTCTAAATAGATTGATAGCTAAAATCAATGTGACCGTTGCGTGCGTAAACACTCTTTTGGATGAGAGGAGCTTCCGTTTATATTTTATTTTATTATTTTATTCTGGTGTGGTGGTGTTGTTGGTTTTCTTTTTTGTTGTTTTCTACCCGATTACAAACAACACAAAAACGGGTGGAATAATATATATAGACACATACAGGACACACGCAAATATATCCGTCAGCATTTCCTTCTTTTCCCGCCCTTCTCTTTAATGGGTCTGTTTCTGTTTTTTCTTTCTATCTGAACGAAAATCCCCATCCAGCCGCGAAAACTAACACGCGCACACACACACGCACATATAAATATACACTTGTGTATACATACACACACACGAAGAATACGTATAACTACATAGATATGTGCTTTTTCACTCAATCAGAAACACACACACTCAGTAATATTAATAATAGTTAGTCATCATCATCATTATCGTCATCATCACCACCACCACCACCACCACCACCACCACCACCATCATCATCATTACCACCATCATCATCATTACCACCATAATAATAATAACAAAAGAACAACCACGTAACTTCGATCGCTCATTCTTCCTCCCGCTATTTCTCCTTGCATTTTCTCTCTCTCTCTCTCTCTCTCTCTCTCTCCTTTTCTCTTCCGTCTGGACTTGTTAACAGTAAAAGTTCTATAATATCTTCGTTGCTTTTTTTTCTTTCATTCTCCTCTTTCTTCTCTTGTTATGGTGAACCGAATTTTAGCGAACCAGTTTCGATTCTCACTTTTGGAACTACCGCTAACCATTCCTTCATTCATCACCACTTGGTCGTGTTGCTGTGGATTTTTTATGCCATCAATTAGAAGGAAAAACACGAAAAGCCATTAACATCACAACAGCATCTCGCATACCGTCACTTTTGTAAGAAAACGTTGAAAACCTCATTATTTTGCTAATTGTTACACAATTAAGTCATATTACTTTTTACTCACTGCGAGATACATTTCTTTTATTAGCCACACAGGACAAGATAATGATAAAACAACCACAGCTAATGTTGTAACTTCTAGTAGTAGTAGTAGTAGTAGTAGTAGTAGTAGTAGTAGTAGTAGTGGTGGTGGTGGTGGTGGTGGTGGTTGTTTCGACTACAGTTCCTTATTTTAACTTCCAAAACTCCGTACATCTCACAGAACTATTGTTGCATTCCTTTCGAGTAACTGTTTCACGTGTAGTTCTTTAAAAAGTAAAGACAGACAGACAGACAGACAGATAGATAGATAGATAGATAGATAGATAGATAGATAGATAGATAGATAGATAGATAGATAGAGTCGGGGGGAGACAGTGTGGTGAAGATAGAGAAGAGAAGGAAATATAGAGAGAAGAGCGAAAATAATAAGAGATAAACAAATGTATCTGGAGATAGAGAGAACGAGATAGAAAGTGAAAAATAGTCAGACAAGGAAAAGTGAAAGAGAGAGTATAAGATAAAAGAAGAGACAGAAAGAGTAAATGATTCTGAGAGAGGGGGAGAGGAAAGGACTGTTGCAGCAGATTGATAGACTGAAAGAGGGTAAAAGAGAAAGAGTGATAGATGTAGACTGGGGAAAGGGGGAAGGGGGATGCATAAAAAGATTAGGAAAGGAAGAAGAGAGGGAGACCAGACTGCGCAAGACAGAGTGAGAGAGAGGGAGAGAGAAGGTCAGATAAAGAGAAAGTGGGAGTGATTGAAAAGGGACAGTCAGAAAGAAAAAGAAAGATTAACATTAAGTAATAGAGAGAGAGAGAGAAAGAAAAAGATATATATATAAGGTGACAAAGAGAAAAAGAGGGGAAAGAAGACAAATAGAGGGTAAAAGGCGGAAGAGAGAAAGAAAGTAAGTAAACAGTTAAGTAGAGGTAAGAGAGAAAGAAAGTAAGTAAACAGTTAAATAGAGGCAAGAGAGAAAGAAAGTAAGTAAACAGTTAAGTAGAGGCAAGAGAGAAAGAAAGTAAGTAAACAGTTAAGTGGAAAGAGAGAGAAAGAAAGTATATAAGTAGTTAAGTGGAAAGAGAGAAAAGGAGATAGAAAGAAAGAGAGAGAGAGAGAGAGTGTGACTAAATAGTTTAAATGGACGAGAGAAGAGGAGAAAAAGAAAGAAAGAAAAGGAGGGAGGGAAAGTAAGAGAGAATAAAAAGCGAGAGCGAGACAGAAGGCGGCGAGGGTTTGTATATCTGTAAGTGTGTCCTATGTATACGTCTATCTTTATATATATATATATATATATGTGTATATATGTGTGTGTATTTATGTGGGTGTGTGAGTGTGTATGCGCACGCGTGTCAGTCGTGTACGTATATATATATATATATAGATATATGCGATGTGTGTGTGTGTGTATGTTAATCTATGTATGTGTGTCGCTGGAGTACATAACCACGCAGTTCTCTCTCTCTCACTCACTCTCTCCCCCTCTCTCTATCAGTCTGCTTTTAACTAAAAGTCGTCGTCGTTCTCTAAAAATTTTTAACCTGACGCAGACGACAAGTTTTTTTTCCAACCAATGTTGTCTGTGTTTTTTTGGGGTTTTTTTTTACTGTAAAAGGAAGTTTTAAAAGCTGAACATTTTGAAGAAAGAAACAAGGAATAACCATATTAGACACATATCAAACAAATTTTTTGTTTTTACTCTGTGTATTCTTCTTTTTTCTTGCAGAAACAACGACGACGACGACAGAAAGGAGACGACACCGTTGTCGAAGGGAAATATATATATATATAGCAACAATCACCACATCTCCGTCTCCATCATCTGCCAGGAATCTAAACGTAAACCAAGAAAACAAGTTGTATATTTTTCACTTAATTTGAGGAAAACAATTACCACAAGTTCGATTTAAAAGGAGCTGATAACGACTCTTAAGGATATACCTATACATATATATACACATATATAATATACATACACACACGCATTACATTTATACAAATATTCATATATATATATATTTATATTTATATATATATTGCTTTATATAATATACATACACACACGAACATACCAACTTTAGTGAAGTAAAAAAAAACAACATTATCACCACCCTATTCAACTTATATATATATACATACAAACATATATATACATATACACACCTATATATACATATATATATACACTCATGTAGGCTACGTATGAGTATATATGTGTATATATTATATACACACGTACGCTTGAAAAACGAAGGGTAAAAGAGAGAAAGTGTTTATGTGAGAGGGGTGAGAGAAATACAAACATCCTCAACAACAAAAGGAGTATATATATATATATAATATATATATTTATATATACATTATACACAACCACAACCAAAATCTTTTAACCAGGATAAAAATTATTATTATTATTATTACTACTCAGTAAAAGAAATCACAGAAGGAATATATATATATATATACACAAAAAAGCAGCATTATGAAAATGCCGGTGTCTGATAGTAATAATAATAATCACAATAATAATAATAATAATAATAATAATAATAATAATAATCATTACTATCATTATCGTTCAAATTGTAACCGAATGTGGTCACTCGGTCTGCCCTGGATTCTTCTCATTTTCTACAATACATGGATAGGAAACATTTTCACGGATGCCAGGCCTCACTGGATTAAGCATACACTTTATTGGAACAAGACTAACACAATGTAAGTAGTGTGGATATGTATATATATGAATTATGGATCTTTTTTTTTTTTTTTTTTTACTACATCTTGCGGGATGTTGTATATATATGATAATAATATATGTT
>NC_068993.1:49167372-49171606 GCF_001194135.2 Octopus bimaculoides
TGAAAAGAAAACATCCCAAAACATGTGTATGTATCTATGTATGTATGTTATCAATCAGTTTCATTTCTCTGTGTGTGTATGTATGTATGTATGTGTATATGTATGTGTGTATGTATGCATGTGTGTATGTATGTATATGTGTATGTATGTATGTGTTATCAATCAGTTTCATTTCTCACTGTGCGTATGTATGTATGTGTGTATGTATGTGTATATGTATGTGTATATGTATGTTATCAATCAGTTTCATTTCTGTATGTATGTATGTATGTGCACATGTATGTATGTGTGTATGTATGTTTGTATGTACGCATGTGTATATGCATATATGTACGTATATGTGTATATATACGCGTGTGTGTGCATGTGTCGGCGTATTAGTGTGTGCATGCGTGTATGTTGTGTAGGCATATGTGTATATGTGACTATGCATGTATGTGTGAATGTATGTTATGTATCTATGTTATGTATGTACCATGCCAAAGCGGCCTTGGGTTCCGAGTTCAAATACCACCGAGGTTTACTTCGCCTTTCATTCTTCGGAGTCGATAAAAATAAGCAGCATTGAGCACGAGGGTCGAGATGGAATCGGCCAGCATCCTCTCCCAAATTCCAAGTCTTGTGCTAGTATTGGAAACAAGTATTATATTACCAAGGACATTTTGTCAAACGATCTAGATCGTTAAGCAAAAAGTCTTCTGGTATTTATCATGGATCTTTACTCTCTGAGTTCAAATCCTACCGGGTTCAACTTTGCCTTTTATCCTTCCAGAGGTCAATGAAATAAAGTAACAGTGAACTTTTGGGAGTTCGATATAATCGGCGGCTAACCTGGTTGCTCTCGAGTTGACAAAAAATACCTGAAAATATTCTGGAAGTCAAAACAGACATTGAAGTTACATACTTTTATGATCTTTCACCATGCTGTTTGATAAGTTTAAAAAGTTGGAAATCTTTATTTTATCAAACATGGCAATCTGTCCATCATAGAGAAACCTACCCTCTTCACTTTCACCTAAATTTAACCTTGTACCTAGCAAATCCAGTCGAAACCAACTTTGCTTTTCATCTCCCTATGGTCGATAAAATAAAGTACCGGTTAATTAATGGGTGCCAATGGTATTAACTAACTTGGTCCCTAAAAACTTAGGCCTCCTTGTACCCCAGAAAGAATAATTTTTAGATTTTAACTGAAACTGTAGTTCGGACATTATTGTTATACACTAAGTCAGTTTTGCCTTTCGTTTCTTTGGGTTCGATAAGTACCAGCGATATATTGAAGGATGAACCGGTTCGATTGGCGTATGTGCTTCCTTTAGGGGACAGTTTGTGGACTTGTCAGTTATAGGTATGTATTGTTGAAAAGGCGGTGAAGTAGAAGTTAAAGTAGGGCACCGAACCATCTTCTTTATAATAATGTTTAATCGTACCGACTTTCCAGGTCAAATCCCGCCAGGGTCGATTTTTGCCCCCATCTTCTTTCCCTTCCTCTGATGCTGAGGGCAGGTGAGGGTGGACGATAAATTAAATACCAGTAATATTTTAGGGAAGAATCAACGGACAAAATCGATAATTCCTCTACGAAATTGTGGCATCCTTGCCTTTCTAGATTTTATAGTCCTTTCGCCTCTAAGGTCGATGGGTCGATGGCATATATGTATAATTATTTATTTAACCTCAATTCATATCTGATGGGTAGACAGACACTCATGTGAACAAAGGCGTTCCAGTCATGACCATCTTTTGTATATCGTTTTGTACATCAGACATTAGATTGTTCCATTTCAATTGTGTCCTTCTTTAAGAAGATAGTGTGTGATTTAAGGAAGATTTGTCTGTTATTTCTAGCAGGTCACGCGATCGTGCAATGACATTTCTCGTTGGTTCTTAAGGTTTCCTCCGAATATGTCACAGTAACATTTTCTCGAATCATCCATCAAATCCTACCCCGGTCCCCCCCCTCCCGCCTACAAATTTTTGGCTTTATCCTTGTCTCAAATTTTATTTTCAACACTTGCGTTTCGTCCGTCCGCTCTCGGGTGATCGTGGCCAAACCGTGGCCTACAGGACTTTCTGAATAGCAAGCCAACGAAAATTTCCCTTGGAACTTTTCAAGTAGTACGGATCGCTTGATAATGAGCCATGGCTCATGCAGACCGCTTTACGAAAAAATGCTTGCTCATGCCGGGTCTTGGGGTTCGAGGACTTAAACCTTATGTACTGAGAACACACACACACACACACATATATGTATGTATATATGTATATATACGTATATGTATATTATATACTTATCCCTTGCAAAATTGTCGTTAGACTATTATTGACGAGTGTTGTTGGATTATGAAGTTAACTTCCGGTTGAGTAAATTCCTAGACCATAATTTCCAAATTAAATTCTTCACAGAATGTGCTGGTGAATGTCATACTATCTCGTTTGAGTTCGTGTTTGTTTAAGAAACCATTGTTATTGGGGGATGATGTCGTGGTTGTGTGGATGTAGGAGTTAAGTATTATTAGTAAAGTGCATTTGCAACCGGGTTTCGAATCTTATTTGGAGTCACTTCATATTTGTGAGACATTAATATACCCGTATGAAATATAAATACCCATTCAATCCGACCACCTTCTGTATATTTATCAGAGAACTTATGAATGTCACTTTACATGACTAAACCGATCAATAAAACTAGCCGTGATAGCAAAAACGCTAAACAGGATGTCTTAGAGTATCCTGCGTGCGGAACTTTACTGTTAAAGGTTCAAATCGCTTCAAGTTCAGAACGATTTCCCTTTTGGGGGGGGGGGCTCAGATAATAAAATAAACACTCAAGTGTCCCTGAATATCTCCCCTTCTTTACTATTTATAATATTTTGAAGTAAAGTCATGAAAGGCACAATATTTTGCACATAACTTTTCCGTAAAAGGTTAATGCAAAACATTTGTTCGTGGTGTCATGGAAGAATCTAATTGTGGTCGTTAATGAAAGGCCCTCCAACTATGACCATGCCGTCGTGTTTTAGGGATACATGAGACATCAATATTGATTTATGTCAGGTCTTCCTTCACTAAATTATCCCAATATGTACTTTAAGACTGTAAGATATGATTCGAGGAAGAATTGGCTACTGTTTCTAACAGGTCGAGCAACCACGACGAGGCTCTCTTGTGGGTTCGAAATTGTGATGCAGTGGTAAGTTTAGAGACAGTAGTTTCGATTCCCAGGTGACATCTCTTCACCTCATTTTTACCTTATTCTAACTTCACATCGCTAATTCTTTTATGGTGGTACCGTGGACATATCGATTATATATCCATTCCTCTTCTCCTGTTCCTTGCTTTATTATTATTATTAAATCTTTCATTATCCACGTTAGAAACTATCGATTTCTTTCGACTAGGCACAAGACCGGAATTTGTAAGATTTGTATGGTCTAGTAAACTGACCACCGTTTATTACTGGTACTCATTTTTTTCAATCTCGGAAGGATGTGTGCATTAGTCGATCTATCGGCGAAGTTTTTTTTAATAAAAGAACGATAATAAAAACTATAATGAAAATCTAAATTATTTGGTCAGAACATTTTTATTCCCATTATGGTTGGTCGATGGAAGAACAGACAGAGCGTCGCAGCATTGAAAAAGAATGTATAATTACGTCCTCTTTTGTTCTGAGTTCAAATCCCGCTGGGGTCAATTTATTTATTTATTTTTATCTCATACTTTCGACTGTCGATAAAATAGTTTCCTAAGCGCATGTTTCCTCTCGCTAAATTTGTTACAAATAAGAAATTAATTGTTATTATAATTATTATACTAATATTGACGTCTTTCAGTATTTTATTTTGTCCTCTAAGGCCAACTTTGATTTTCAGTCTTCCTAGGTAAAAACAAAGGGGGGGGGGGGGAAGCATCCTTCTCGAGCCCTATGGACTCATAAGGGCCAGTCTCTCAGTTTCTTATGGCGTATGTAAATTTGCCACCCCCACTACGGAAAGCCGGTCCGTTGCAGTGTTACTCATTTTCAACGTATTTTGCTCGAGAACACAACGCGTCGCCCAGTCCAGGAATGGAAACCACAATCTTACGATCATACGATCAAAACCTTAACTACTAGGCCAGATATCTCCACTGTCTTCCAGTGTTATAGCGATAAAATAATTAGCGATTATTTACTGAGTTCGATGCAGTTGATTATACCCCTCCCCCCCCCACTAATATTTCGTCCTGAAGC
>NC_068993.1:49175347-49178190 GCF_001194135.2 Octopus bimaculoides
AAATGAATTCGTGTTCCTAGCAGTATCACACGGAGATTAGACCGTGTTGTGTTGTCTTCATCGGAAGATTCAGAGAAATCCTTCTTTAGAGTAGATTTAATTGTAAATCATGTCTCAAAATTCTACATTCCTCTTATTTTCAATATCGATTTGACAGAATTATGCGTTCCTGCCAGAGAAAAAGGGAAAACAAAGGTGGGGGGGGGGACCTTATGAAACACACACACAAACGCGTGCGCGTATATATATCTTATATGTTCTAGTTGTTTATATCAGCCATTTCATTGCGGCCATCCTGGGGAACCGACTTGAAGAGTTTTGTCGAACAAATCGACCCCATAAAGTTTGGTTACTTATTCCATCGCTTTCTGTGTCGAACTTCTATATTACAAAGGTGTATATTACATCGGTGATGAGGAACATATACAACACACACACACACACACACACTATGTGCTTCTTTCAGTTTTCTATTATCAAATACACTTGAAGGTTTTTGTCGAACTGGGACTGCACTAAAAGACACTTGCACAAAATGTCACACAAACGGGACCGAACGCTAGACCAAATGGCTCAGAAGCAAGCTTCTTAACTGCACAGCTACCTCCGCGCCTATATATATATATATATATATATATATATATATACACACATACATATATATATACCTATATATACATCTAAGTATATATACATATATATGCACACATACATATACATACGTATATATATGCATATAATTTATGCATATATGTATACATCTCTCTCTCTCTCTCTCTGTATATATATATATATATATATATATATATATATATATATATATATACATATATATGCATTTATATATACTTCTATATGCCTCTGTAAGAATATGTGTATATATATGTGTTTGTGTGTGTACACGAAAAAAATGTATATGCATATATACATGTGAAAATATGCATGTGTTATATACATATATAGTACGCACACACATGTATATATGTATACACGCACTCACGTATATATATGTACATAATAGCCATCATAAATACGTACATGTGTGTTTATGTAATATATATATATATATATATATATATACACATACATATGTATGTTTGTATAATCTGTAAACAAAGCGTGTGTGTGTGTGTGTTTGCGCGCGTGTGTGTGACTGTATGTGTGTTGTGTGTGTGTGTTTGTGTTTCCACGCAACTTAGATATACATGCGGGAAAATTTTAGTGAATATACGCACATATATAATATAGTGTACGTGGGTACACATGAATTTGAAGTATGCGTGTATAAAAGAGTATATATATAATTGTATTCGAATAGGTACTCGTAAATGTGTCTATGGTCGTCAATAAATATAGATATATAAATATCTCCATGTACATATACGCATAAATGGTCAAGTTATGTGTATATATTTATCTTATTGTACAAAATTGTGTACATATTAATCTTATCATACATAAGTGTGTATGTACATGTGAGTAAACCTAGCTGTAAATATATACGTGTGAACACACACACCCACTTATATGTACGTATGCATGTATGTATAGTCTATATATATTATGTATATATGTATATATGACAAATATACATTCATGCTTCATATTCATGCTTCATATTTATCGTATAATTTCATGATGAATCTGCGATGCAAGTATACACACGATCACAGGCATGTATGTATGTATTTATGTATGCATGTATCTATATACACATACATATGCAACTATATATATATATTTTCATACATATATATGTGTGTGTGTGGAATAAAATAACTGTTTTATATATAATATATATATATATATATATATATACAGAGAGAGAGATTTGTATACCTGTAATGGTCTTATGTGTACATGCGTATATGTACACTCATGTACACATACATACACGTACACACCTATACACACGAGTGTGTGTGTGTGTGTGTGTGTGTGTGTGTGTGTGTATGAGTGTGTGACAGTGAGAGAGAGAGAGAGAGAGAAAAAGACGTAGAGAAAGTTCCATCTCTGTGTCACCTCACACACTTCTCACCATCTTCAGACTCTCTGGTCGTGTCGCCCTGAGTGACCATTCATTAGTGACCTCTGGGTCATATCGAATCCATTGAACTAATGATCTGACTTCTATTAACAAACAACGTACACGGTCGCAGAGGAGATCTTGCAAAATCGTCGTTCAACCTACAGGAAATAGGTGCCATATCACCCTCAAATCGTCCTTACCGTCTTTAAAATGCCACTACACGTATAATTTGTGCGTATATCTGTATTCATGTTCTTAGAATTTTCTTTCGTGGTGGTCAAATATACTTTCATGCCTTGTCGCATCAAAGACTTGCATGTTTAACTGTATAATATCAAGCATAGATTTTTCTAATGAACAAATAAAATTGTCCGCTGTAGCTAGCCGTGCTGGAAATAGCAGTCACACACCTCTCAGATCGCGCCCTACCTTACGAAAAATGGAAGGACACTTATAGGTCAATGGTGCCATAAAGAGATAAAAAGACCTGACGATGATAAATTATACACCTGTCCAATCAGAACTTTCCTAGCGCTTAACAAGAATACGCATATGCACACACATACATACTCCATTAGTGATAAACAAGAAACGATGTATTATCACTAACAGACGATATCATTTCATATATATTTGCTGACCGTGTACATATCTGTGTGAGTGAGAGAGTAAGATATATATATACAATATTATATATGCATCTGCCTATCTATCTATCTATCTATCTATCTATCTATCTATCTATCTATCTATCTATCTATCTATCTATCTATCTATCTATCTATCTATCTATCTATCTATCTATCTATCTATC
>NC_068993.1:49178999-49179881 GCF_001194135.2 Octopus bimaculoides
TATATATATATACACTTTTTGATCTATGTATTATGTGTGTATAGACCCCTGCACACACACACATACACGTTCGCACCCATGTAATATTGCTGTGTGTATATATTTATATATAGATGTATATATGTACACACACACACGTTTAGAGATGGATAGATAAATATTGATATGTGTCTATATGCGTGAGTATATTTACATATGACCGTATATATATTTGTATGTATGTGTATATATTTATGTACTTGCATATGTATATATGAATGTTACTGCGTTTATCTATCCATTTCTCTCTCACTCTCTCTCTCTCTCTCTCACACACACACACACATACACGCATGCATACATTCTCAGAGAGCGATCGATTTTAACATTATACAACCAAACCAGACCATACAACGGTACCAACATTATCATAAGTATTCCTTAGTGTGGTTCGCCTAGCGTTTGATTCTGTAAGTTTGGGCCAACCGTTTTTGAAACTAGTGAATAAACACGCACTGCTGCTACCAAACAAACCAAAGTTAGTCTTACTCTAAAAGCAACTAACTACAACAACTATAACACGAACAGTAATATCAAGACATAGCAGCAAGTCTGGGAAGACCGTGCGCGTGAGGGGCGTTTATTTAGCTGTGTGTTTGTTTATTTTAGTCGCTGCATAAATACACATTGTTTCACTTTTTATACACATTAATGTCGTTTCTTACCAACCTCTGTTATTTTTTAAAGTTAGTTTTCTTTTCTGTATGTCTTTCTTTCCGTCCATCCTTATCTGATATTAGCAACTAATATATTGTAAATAATGTTTTTCCTTAAAAAACCAGGCATTTCGAATGTTGTTTTAGGTGAGATGTTCGTTCGTTCGGTGGGTCCCTCGGGGGATAT
>NC_068993.1:49180683-49185409 GCF_001194135.2 Octopus bimaculoides
TGTATATAGTGATGTGTGTGTGTGTATAAAGCGATACAGATTGACAGGTTGAGATATGGGTATAATAGATACTTGATTAAAGTGGGTAAATCGATTGGATGGGTAAGTGAAAGAACCAGCTTTCGTCATAGTTGTGATTCTGGTGAAAATTAGCATTGGTTTGGTGTGTGTGTGTGTGTGTGTGTGTGTGTGTGTGTGTGTGTGTGTGTAAAACGACAGTGGTGTGTAGGTGGGGGAATATAAACTCTACCGTAACTAAAAAGCGTCATTATTAACTGTGGAGTTACGTTGAACAGCTGTTGTTGTATGTAAAATGGATACAGTTATCGACCGAGTCCTAGCCAGTAAGGGCTGGCAGTGTTTTCTCTGTCCCAAACAGAGCGAGGTGGGGCGGGGAAAGAATACCTCAGAAAACTATGGTTATGGAGAAAGCGAAAGGTGATGGTCGTGGTTGAAAGACTGATGGCAAATACACACCTTCGTCTTCGGCACAGACCCTGATCAATTTCTTGAAATAATCACTTGAGGGAAAAAGTTTAGAACGGAGAGAAAGGTGCTATTCTTTAGTGTATGTACAGAAAGGTAAATTAAAATTGGTTTATACGACCCAAGCAGATGAACTTGCTCTGAATATCTCCTTGTAGATGGGAGGACACAGCGGGGAGAGGGCACTCACCCTTAGCAATAACAGTTATTTGATATCTATGAAGTGCCCTGATTAGCCCCAGGTGACTGTCGGTGACCATTTTGTGTCTACAATGTTGTTTTCCGCACAATTTTCTCTGTAAAACCCTTACCGTTTTGTAATTTGTCCTTGTACTGTCTCATTATCCATCTTCCCTGAGGCAAAAATAAATTGTTGTTGTTGTTGTTGTTATTTAAAGTGGCCAGGTAGCAGAATCGTTAAGCACGCCGGACGAAATTCTTAGAGATAATTCGCCAGTCTCTTACGTTCTGAGTTCAAATTCCGCCGAGGTCGATTTTGCTTTCATTCTTTCGTGGTCGATAGAATAAAGTACCAGTAGTCCACTGGGGTCGATTTAATCCACTTGCCCCTCCCTCCGAAAAATCTTAGCCCTTGTGCCCATTGTTTGTTAAAGTTGCGAGTTGGCAGAATCGTTAGCGCATGTGACAAAATGCTTAACGGTATTTCTTCCGACGCATTATGCTCTGTGTTCAAATTCCGCTGAGGACATCTTTACCTTTTATACTTTCGGGGTGGATAAGATAAGCACTAGTAAAGTATCAGGGTGGACATATTCGTGCCTCTCCCCTCAAAATTTCTGGTCTCGTAACAGAATTTGAAATCACTATTATTTTTGGCTTTCAAGATCGATAAAATAGGTACTGGGCAGAAACGTTAGCACGCCGGAAAAAAAAATGCTTGGCGGTATTTCGTCTGTTTTTATGTTCTAAGCTCAAATTCCACCCTGGTCGATTTTTACCTTTCGTCCTTTCGGGGTCGATAAATTAAGTAACAGTTACGCACTGGGGTCGATATAATCGACTGGTCCCCTCCCCCCAAAATGTCAGACCTTGTGCCTATAGTAGAAAGGATTATTATTAGTAGTAGTAGTAATAGTAGTAGTAGTAGTAGTGGTGGTGGTGGTGGTGGTGGTGGTATAAGCCATAGCTGTTCTGCAATGATGAGCGGAATCGCTAGCGTATTGATTCGGACGTTTCTCATTGTCTAATGTTCCGTATTTCAGACTCTTTCTACCTCTCTCTCTCTCTCTCTCTCTCTTTCTCTCTGTCCCTTAACTGTCTTTCTTTCATGTCTCATCATGGTCAACAAAAGACTATATCTCTCGCCTCCAGTTTAAGAAAAAAAAAAAGTAAGAAAATAATAAAGGCTTGTCTTGTACGCTCGTAAAATAGAATTATCTAGTACGCAACGGCACCGACCCAGTTCCAACGCACCCAGTTTGGAAGTACCGATTGTTAATACGTGAACTTGACATATTACCTCTGTCGGCACTATTTCTGTGTCAGAAATCGATTGAAACAGATAGCTGGGTTACATTTCTTCGCTTGTAAACTGATAGACTCGCGCGTCGATTTTGGTGTTGTAAGTGTTCCATTTAGTCGTTCGATAAACAGAACTATCGACTGATTGAATTACGTGTGTGTAAGTGACCGAGCATTCCACATACAGTTGTACTCTTAACGTAATCTTCAGACAGAATCAGTATGGCACTGTGTTACGGACAAGGCCAGGTTATTATGATAAATTCCGCTCGGGAAAATTTAAGCAGTTGGAAACTATGCAGCAGTCTGTCGAATGGATCGTATCTCGGATTTGACGGCCTAGCTTCGTCGCAGTGTCACGCTGGTTATGATAAATTGGGTGACGGAATCACCAAGTCAGTACATACGACGTGCTTCTACAGTTTCCTACTACCTCATTTCTCTTGCATGGATTATAGTACGATTCTTAAGACCCGAGAAGCATTTTAAGAACCTGAGTTCAGCTCCCTTGCTAAGGTGTTGAGTAGAACATAAGTACTTCGTGCAAGATAAGATGCTTAATGTCCATTTCGTGTAACCATCTGTTTTTCGTCCTATAAATAAACTGAAACGCGTTCCTCTATATACTGCAGCTGAATGTTTTAAATGGATCTAATATTAAGATATACTCAGTTCACTTCGTTTTTACATTGAATCTAGTCTTATTTCGTTCAGCATTAAGAGTTAAAAACCTTATTTTTCACTGACGTTATTTTTCAATATTTCAAGTCGATTAAATGCATAACCTAATATACAATTCAAATAACGTATCGATCTCACCTTCTCGGTTAACGAAAAGTAAAGAAACTGATTATTAACTTGAGGCGCAATGGCCCAGTGGTTAGGGCAGCGGACTCGCGGTCATAGGATCGCGGTTTCGATTCCCTGACCGGGTGTTGTGAGTGTTTGTTGAGTGAAAACACCTAAAGCTCCACGAGACTCCGGCAGGGGATGGTGGCGAACCCTGCTGTACTCTTTCACCACAACTTTCTCTCACTCTTACTTCCTGTTTCTGTTGTGCCTGTAATTCAAAGGGTCAGCCTTGTCACACACTGTGTCACGTTGAATATCCCCAAGAACTACGTTAAGGGTACACGTGTCTGTGGAGTGCTCAGCCACTTGCACGTTAATTTCATGAGCAGGCTGTTCCGTTGATCGGATCAACTGGAACTCTCGACGTCGTAAGCGATGGAGTGCCAACAACAACAACAACAACTTATAAATTGTTTCGGATGTCGTAGTGCAGTTTGTCAAGCTTTCAACAAAATTAGTCAACTTTCTTGCTTCGGTTTCGATATTCTGTGATACTGCATTACTTCGTCCAATTTTATAGACAAATACAGGTTTGTGGATGGAGCTAATGATGTGTGTTTCGATTCCTAGTTGAAACTATTTAATTTCTCTTATTAGGTTGTTACTTTTTTAATAACAGTTTTGATTCCAGAATGGAAACTTTTCAGTTCATTTAACGCCACTGATGATATCCTTAAGTAAGACATCAACAACAGATTAGGAATGTTAAGGAAAGTTAGTTAGAGGGCAATAATGTGTTGGCGACTCTGTTTTGATTTTAGGTTGGAACAAATTTCTTTTGACTTCACATTGCTAACACTCTGTAGAAAGGCGTGAAGACTTCAGACGCCCCACATTTTTCACTTCCTCTTTTTCTCCTTTTGGGGATCATTGAGACTAATCACGTATGATGGATGATACAAGCAGAAAAAAAAATTAAAAGAAAAGTCTTGTAGAAAATCCAGACACTTGACGACGTTTTCAGTCAAAAATGCTCGTGAGCAATAATTGATGATGTGTGTGTGTGTGTGTGTGTGTAATGTGTGTTTGGGGTTATAATCGAGGGGAAAGAGTACTCAATACACATTATAGTTTATTTATTTGGAAACAGCTGATGATTCACTCTGTCAAAAACTCAGCTTCTCCCCGTGTGGGATACTTGAAAGCGGCAATCAGTCACCCGAACGATCATCGCACGGGACGAGAAACACTGAGTACTGACAGAATGTTATATACCTTACAATTGTTCAGAAGTTTCAATGCCAAAACGTTTTCTGAACTACGGTGTCCTTTGTGTGTCCTTTCCCCACTTTTTTTTGTATTTTCTTTTATACACTAATTATTTCTTTTTCGTATTCTCTCTATGCCTTCCCTTCTTTCTTTTTTTCTGTGATGGAGGATTAATGACCGAAATATTATAACGGTTAGTCTTAAGAAATATATAAATGAATAATTAATTATTGCTTCCACTGTATGTATATATATACATACATACATATATATATATAAAGTCTATTTGCCAACGCAATGTGGCAGTCCTACATAGGACGATGTTGCTACTTTTTAGCCCCAGGAAAGCATCTTTTCCAGCTGGCTACCGACACCTGATCTGCGTCCGTATACTGTGAGTGTCAAGCTAATACATTCCTTGTGCACGTCCTCTTGTTGTCTCCCTCTCTTTTACTTGTTTCAGTCATTTGACTGCAGCCATGCTGGAGCACCGCCTTTAGTCGAGCAAATCAACCCCAGGACTTATTCTTTGTGAGCTTAGTACTTATTCTATCGGTCTCTTTTGCCGAACCGCTAAGTTACGGGGACGTAAACACACCAGCATCGGTTGTCAAGCGATGTTGGGGGGTCAAACACAGATACACAAACATACACACATACACACACACACACACATATATATATATATATATATATA
>NC_068993.1:49186028-49190504 GCF_001194135.2 Octopus bimaculoides
TCTTCCACACCATCAACCATCAGGAATATAAAAATAATGTCACTGTTACCTAATGAATGTCTCTTGCAAAATCGAAATGATTTCACTCTGGCAGCATTTCAATACTAAATTCCTTGTTTGTTATACAGACTTGTGTGCGTGTGTGTGCATGCGTGCGTCTGTGCATGTGTGTGTGATCTAGGCTTGTTACTTTTGAGTTTCTTTCTCTTGGGATTTTGACAATTTCTTCAGCATGAGTTACTTAACTTGTCGTTTGCTGTTTCACCGTTGCATGACTTGGTTACTCTCTCTCTTTTCCCCTCCCTCTCCCTCCTTTCCTATCTCTCTCTCTCTCTCTCTCACACACTTGCTCCTTTCGTCGTTCTCCTTCAAAATAAGATTACTCTCACACGTTATCACCGGATAAAAGTAAACTTGTTTATTGTTGGAAAAAATAAAACTGACAAATAAATAAATCAATAAATAAATAAATAAAAATAACGATCCTTCAAATACACATAGAGAATATAAAATCACGTGGTTCCGAGTTCGATATCCTGTGTGACATATTGTACGGGTGCCATTTCTATGCTTATATGTGTGTCTTTGTCCCTGTGCCCGTTTGAGTTGTACTCATCTTGTATCCTCTAACTTAGCAATTCAAGAAAGCGATATTAAAAAAAAGTACCAGACCTGGATAAAGTATTTCTGGGGTCTAAATCATCGACTAAACCCTTGTAGACGGTGCCCCAACATAGGTGTAGTCTGTGATTGAAACTGGTGAAAGAATAGACTCGTAAATGCATATACATCCACAAGCATACAGTCGTTGTTATACTCAAGTTTTAGTTCTTTAAAGATTATAGAGAAGCATTCGTGGAAAGATTACGAAACCATCAACGCAGGCGGTGTTGCATTGTTAAGTAGTACGCTTCGCAATCTTGTAGCTCGGGTTCAAACCCACTGTGAGACACTTTGGATGAATGTTTTCAACTATAGGTCCAGATCGATGAATGCCTTGTGAAAGAATTCGGTTGGCATAAACTGTGCGGAAACCCGCCTCATATATGTGTGTGTGTGTGTGTGTGTGTGTGTGTGTGTGTGTGTAGGGGGTGCATGTATGTGTGTGTGTTTGTGTTTGTCTCCCGTCGCTTAACATCGGATGTTCGTTTGTTTATGTCCTCGTAACTTTAACAGTTCGGAAGAGAAATGAGATCAATAGAATAAATATTAGACATATATATATATACTGGGGTCGCTTTGATTGACATGTGGCGATCATTGCCACATGTTCGTAGTTAATGTGCATATCTCTTTTATGTTCATAAACTTTCTGAACATAGTCCTGAATTGTATTGTACAGTTACGAAGTATAAAAATAATATTCATGACATTTTTGTTTTTGCTTTTTCGCTAAAATAAATAAAACTCAGAATTTTAGCATTTAGTTTATTTATTTATTTTTTGTTTAAAATGGCTGTCATGTGAATGACATATTCTTCTATCAATTATTTCCAAACTAAAATTCCTTCTATATAAATTTCATAACCCTCCTATTTTCATTCGGTTTAGCCTATATTAAAAGTACGTGTGTGCATGATGTGTTTACAAATGTGCGCACATAATTCTATGTACGTGTGTGTTTCTACATATTTGTATATACATGTGTGTGTATATGCGTATCTGTGTATCCCTTGTACAATTGCACGTAAGCTACGTTCGTTATATTTACAACCATTCCAAACGCCTGGAATTTCGTTATCTGACAATGCATATACACCCATGTACACCCTGAGATAATGTAACGATAGAGTCAAAGTGGGAGTGCTGAAAGTGAAGATGTTTAACAGACATGGCAGAGAGGAAGTGGAGACGATGATGTAGCGTACGAATACATGTTAGAATTTGCTGTATCATTTCCTTGTTTTTCTTAGAAATAATCATTGGTTTTAACTTTGAATACAGATTATCGTGAGACGAAGTTACTCACAGACACTCGAAATCCCTTTCAGAAGCTTTGGCTAAGGCATTTTTTCTTTTCTTTTCTTTTCTATTTATTTATTTATTTTCTGTGAGGAATTTTAGACATTTATTTGCTCCGTGCCTGTTATGGTCAAGCTGTCCTGCATATTATCAGATGACTTTCTGGATTTCTTTGTATCAAATTCTATGTAGTAAGCCTTCCTTGCTCAATCGGCGAATTAGCAGAATCGTTAGAGGATCGAACAGAAATCTTGCAGTATTTGTTCTGACTCGCTGCAGTCTGAGTTCAAATCTTATCGAAGTCAACTTAGACTTCTATCGTTTCAATATCGATATAGGCAGATTGGCAGAATTGCTAAGAACGTCGGATAGGATGTCTTGCGGTATTTATTCCGGGTGCTTGCGTTTTGAGTTCAAATCCTGTTATGGCCTATCAGGATAGTAGATTTAATCCATTTCCCGGTTTATTACCACCACCTGACACATTGAGTGCCTTTAGCGGAGTTCCGTCTGTTGTAAGCATTCTGGCCAAACTTCCAGTTAGACGATGTCCCCCTCCTGTCCACTAGACTTGGACGCCCTTCAACGAATCATGCCTTTTATCCGGACTAAAAAGAAAAATAAATAAATAAATTAATTAATTAAAAGTTGAAGACTAACATATTTCAAAAATGCCAACCTAAAGTTGTTTGGGACCTGGTCAGCAGTTTTTATCAAGGTAACCTATGATTAAAGAAATACTTTTTGAGGACCATCTCGCCAGAAATCGTATATTTAGAACTACGTAATATTTTCTCTTGTGTAAGGTAGAAGGTTATGTTTGAGGGAAATTTTTTTGCTATTTCCTACAGTTAAACAACCGTGTAAGGGCTGCATCGTTCGTTAATTCATTACACCAATCCCATAAAATATATGTATCCACACACACATACACATTTATATAATTAACATTAACATTTGTAAGAAATGCTAAACTATCTAACAGAAAAACGGAAATATTAGTAATTGATTAATACCATTTTTTTTTCTTACTGTATGATTTATATATAATTAACTTTTTAATGTTCCCTGCTACCACTCTATGTACAGCCCTTGTGGCTAATTCAATGAAATAAAGTATTTTAACTTTAGGCTAAACAACGCGGGAAAACAGCCTTGAAATTTCTCTCACGCTTTCTTCATTATCTATAATTTTCTGGGATGGGAAAAAGTCGAATTTAAAAAACGATGTTTTTTTGTATTTCTCTAGTTTAAAACGGGTCCTTAGATTGCTCATACCTAATGTATCGATCTTCGCACGCTTACCAAATCTAAAACGAAATCAGAATCATTACAGATTTACAAAAGCAAAGTTACGTAAAAAAAAAAAACAACTTTTTATGGTGAGATTTAAACTCGAGATGCGGAAAGACTTTTCTTTTTAACTAAGGTTTGAAATTTAGGGCTCTTTGTGAAAATTCAATATCGCGAATAATTAAAATCTATTCAACAAGTCTATATCGAATGTTTTTAAAAATCATCCCCCCCCCCCCAGTTTTGAAATTTGGGATATTCCTGAACGAAATATTAAATGAAAAACTAATAAAATAAGTAACCATTGTGTCTCTATATAACATAGTATGAGTCTTTTTGTAAGGTGTGTGTGTATGAAAGGGGCAGTTTTTCTTGTATTTGTCATCATTTCGTGTGTTAATTCTGCACAGGTGTAATTTATATCTCTTACAATATAATGCGTACAGCATTAATATATTTCTTTCATTAGACAGTATACACACATTCATATAAATACTTTTGAACGTATGCATACATACACACATACATACGTACGTATCTATGTATAGTAGAATATGAATATAAAGATGCATATATATATATATACATATATATGTGTGCATGAACATATACATATTTATACACATATACACGCGTATACAAATCGATATTCCCACAGCTATTACAGTGCCGTTTACATTTGGTTGATGGACTGGCTGAAGTGATATTTATTTGTTTATTAGACAGAGTAGTGTTTGCGTGTGTACACATTCACACACATACGTACGTACGTATGTATGTATATATATATGTGTCTGTGTGTATATATTCAAATGGTGATTTGTAAGTCAAAGACAAACGTATGCGTGGAGGAAAATTACGGAGTGGCGCCACACACACAATTACGTCGATAAATATTAAATTATTCTTCTGCTATTGTACAATTGGTGATCGATAAAGTCTGTTGTTTATTTGGATTATGATTCCACTTCGCAACATTTACTTCATTTTTGTTTTTCGTTTTTTTTTTGTTCTTCTTTTTGTTTTGGTTGCTGTTGTTGTATACGAGTATGTTCTTGTTTATTTTCAGCTTTTTGTTTTCTTTTTCGAGCTCATTCGTTAAATATTGATAGACTACTTATATCCTCATATACAAAAATATATACATATATACGTACATACATATATCTACACATGCATACATACACACACGCACGCATATATATATATATATATTATATA
>NC_068993.1:49193189-49194418 GCF_001194135.2 Octopus bimaculoides
TATATATGTATGTATTCTCTCCGCTATTCTGACTGATCACGTCTTAAAGATGCTAGATTCGATTTCATAGAGTCGATAGCAGATGTGTGCATCTGTACATGTGTGTGTGTGTGTGTGCGTGAGTGAGTCTACTTATGTGTGCCTGCGCATACGTTGGCTAGCTTGCTTCGATAAAAATGTGTAATAATGTACGATGATAGGAATATTCCGAGAGATAATTACTGGCTCTACAAGTACGTTACCTGTGCGCATGCACACATGCATAGGCATACACAAATACTTGTGCACACAAGTGCATAGTAGATAGGAAAAAAAAAAGAAAAGAAGATGCAAGATAAGTCTGAAACAAAGTTCTAACAGTAGTTACTAGCAGCAACGTGTCTATCGAGATGTGAATTTATCCAAAAGATGAGGTGATATCCTGAGATAAGCTATAGATTGGCGTGATTTCGTTTTCCTTTTGTTTGTTTTTTTTGTTTTTTATTATTTCTTTTACTTGTATCCGAAGATTATGATTAATTACTATCCACTGATAGCTAAGCATGTGATATGCTCACCCGCTACATATTATATAAAGATCTTTTTATGTTCTTAACTCTACAGTTTTCTGCTAGATTTTTTTTACATTGTTAGATATTTGCATTGTCTAATATATATGTGTGTGTGTGTGTGTGTGTGCGTGTGTGTGTGTGTTTGTGGAGAGAGAGAGAGAGAGAGAGAGAGAGAGAGAGAGAGGTGCTGGTTTGGCTGTGTTAGGAAAAGTTTGTTACACAATCACATCGTTTCAGTCCTACTGCGAGGCACCTTGGGCAAGTTTATTCTATTATAACTTCTTATCGACCAGCAGCTTGTGTGTATGTGTGAGCGTAACGTTCTGTCTGTATCTCATCACTTTCCAACCGGTATTGGTTTGTTTACCTTTCCGTTACGTAGCAGTTCGACGAAGAAGATCGCTAAAATACGTACTAGGTTTAAAATAAGTACTGGGTTCAATTTGGTCAGTTGAATATCTTTCAAGAAATTTCCCAATGACTGAAATAAGTTAACCAATATCTGTCTATCTTTATATATATATTATTTATTTATTTATTCATGCGGCCTTTTAAAGCCTTGCCAGGCTCATGGACCCGGTTTCCCGGTTTCTGTGGCGTATGCGTTCCCCCCAGCTGGACGGGACGCCAGTCCATCGCAGCTTTACTCAAGAAACAAGAAGAAAGAGTGAGAGAAAG